>NW_017308079.1:192345-194510 GCF_000935625.1 Nanorana parkeri | reverse complement strand
AAATCACAACTTCAGAGTGCAGCGAGGAGGAGGAGAGGGGGGTCTTATCGGAGGGGTCAGATGACAGCTTGAGAGCCATCACTCAGAGGAGAGGAAGAGGGGCTCTCCGCACATCTACTGAGGAAAAATATTTACATCTATAAATATCCAGACCCCTTACACCCCCCCATAGCACGATATTACTCCATACAATAAAACACAGATTAATATAACACAATATAATAAAATACAACACAATGTAACCACTAAACTTGTCCAAATATAACACAATATAATATAACACAATATAATATAATATAACACAATATAATATAATATACCGCAATATACTGCAACTAGCAAACTTATTCAACTATAACACAGTATCAGAATATAACTACTAAACCTGGCCCAATATAGTATAATATAATAAAATATGCCACAAAACTATTTTACCTAACTTATCCTACTATGACACGGCATAATGGAATTTAACACAATATAATAATAATAATTTTTTAAAAATGTAAAAACAATATATTTACTAAACTTGCCCAACTATAACACAGTATAATCAAATATAAACCAATATAATTAGTAAATTTGCCCAAATATAGTATAAAATAATAAAATATACCACAAAATTAGCTTTCCTAACCTATCCTACTATGACGCAGCGTAATGGAATATAACAACAATATAACTACTTAACTTGTCTTAATATAACACAGTATAATAAAATATAACACAATTTAATTCCTGAACTTGCACAAATATAGCACAAGATAATAAAATATACCGCAATATACTGTTACTAGTGAACCTATCCGACTCTAAGACAGTATAATGGAATATTACACAATACAACTACTAAACTTGACCTAATCTAACACAGTATTATAAAAATAGAATACAATATAACTACTAAATTTGCCCAAATATAACACAATGTAATATAATATACAACATAATATACTGTAACTAGAACTAGTAAACTTATTCAACAATAACACAGTATCATAGAATATAATAACTACTATATCTGGCCCAATATAACACAGTGTATATAATAAAATCTAACACAATGTCATTATTATAACAAAATATAACAAATGATTGTTTTATTACACAATGTAACTACTAACCTAATCTGCATATAACACAGTGTAATAAAATAAATATACTATAAACCATTGAATGACTAATCCTAATATAACACGCTATGACTACTGCTACATTTGGCTATTATAACACAGTATGATAAAATACTATACACAATATAAATACTAAACTTCTGCTAATATAAAACAATGAGGGGAGTTTAATCAAACCTGGAGCAGACAGAATCTGGAGTAAGGGCCCATGGCAACCAATCAGCATCTCTCTTTTATTTTCAAAGCTTAATCGAACAAACTGAAGAGAGAAGCTGATGGGTTACTATGGGCAACTTCTCCAGATTGTGTCTGCCCCAGTTTTGATCAGTTACCCCAAATGCATCTAATAAACCTGGCCCAAAAAAAAACACATTATTATAATAGATTATAATCAAATATTACACAATATAAGTAGTAAACACTATATCTATGTATCTATTTTCCTTTATGTATATCGCGCTACACGCCGGCTTAGTACATAGCATCATATAACTTCACATAATTAAACATATATTAATGTAACACAGTATGATAAAATATAAACACGATATTTTGTAATAAACTTCTCCCAATAAAAAACATTATAAATAATAAATTATAATCAAATAATACACAATATAAGTACTAAGGACGGTCTAATATATATCTATGTATCTATTTTCCTGTATGCATATCTCACCGCATGCCTGCTTGGTACACAGCATCATATAACTTTACATAATTGAACACGTGCTAATAAAATATAATACACTATAAATACTAAACTTCTCCATATATAACAGTAAAATAAAATACAGCACCAAATATTTAATAAAATCCTCCTAATATAACAGTATAATAAAATAAAGCACAATATATGTCATAAACTTCTCCCAATATAACACAATATAAATACTAAACTTCTTATATAACACAGTATAATAAAATACATCACAATATATCTGATACGCTTCTCCTATTATAATACAATAATACATTATAATTAAATATTACACAATATATTTTTTTATTTTTATTTATTTTAATTTACTC
>NW_017308079.1:186380-192262 GCF_000935625.1 Nanorana parkeri | reverse complement strand
TAGAGGGGCAGCAGGCAGTAAAGGGGCAGCAGGGAGTAGAGGGGCAGCAGGGGTGTGGAATTCCTGTCTCCCCATGCCATGAAAATGCAGTTCTGGGCGCCGGGCGGGTAGTTGTTTTTTTTTGGGCGTAGGGCAGTTTCCCGCGCGTTCGTACTCGCGGAAAAACGCCCAGATGGGAACCATGGACATTGAAAATAATGGCATTTCCCTGTTTGAACGTTTTTCCGCGAGTGCGAACGCGCGGAAAAACGCCCAGGTGGGAACCATACCCATAGGAAATAACGGGATTTCGGTGTTTGAGCGTTTTGCAGAGCGTAGGAACGCGCTACAAAATGCTCAGGTGTGAACCGTGCCTAACACTGGTAGGTTCCTGCTGAGGGCAGATGTCGGCCCAAAAATCGTATCCTGCATGCACTCCCGGCCGTCCTCCTAGGCCCATATCCACCTTTGCTGCACCTTACTCCATGATATGTTTCTCTCACCTGAGCTCCTGGGGAATTAGAAGCTTACGCCATTGAGCAAAGCTGTCACATGCGGAGCGAGATAAGATTGTAGGGCATGATGAAACAACACAGAGATCCCTATTACTGTGCACAGTCAGGACGCCATTGCTGAGTAATCAGCTGTGTAAAATCAGCTCTATAGGTGACTTCCATTGAAGTCTATTGAGGATGTAATGACAGAGTTGAGGACTCATTGGGTCGTATCTACTTTAGTGATCTGCCTGATGTCTGAGGTCTCTTTTCTGGGTTTAGTCGTTATTTTGCCGCACAATTTCAAGCGACGCTTTATGAATATGTCCCCGCCCCTAAAATGTCTTCCTGCTTTCTGATAGGTCGGTTACATTTATGGGGCTCCCTGCTCCCCTCATCAGTTGTGTGGCGGGGACTGTGTCGTCTGTGCTTGTCCCTCTCAGTCTGCTTTGCTCTGTTATTCCTTCCTTCAGCAATGTGGCTCCGAGATCTGATTTCACTTATCTGTGCCGAGTCTCAAATCTTTCCAGATAAACCTCAGTTTTCCCTCCATCTGCCCCGAAAGCTGCGCCTGTGACTCGGAATGGAGCCGACGAGCCGTATCCATTGACGTCTATATAAACCCCGACCATCAACTTCTCTTATTGCCTCCATTTTGGGTCCATCAAATATGCAATTGGAAGTTTTTTCTTAAATAAGTGCAAAAAAATCCCAGAGAACTTCCTGTGCTGGTCACAGTGTTCCCAGGGCTACAGAACACCTCCCCCCTGCGTGCTAGCAGGAGATGTTCTGTAGTCCTCTCCTAGGACAACAATGCTGCTCCTCCATAGATACAGTGCAGTGAGTGAGCGTTGTCACCCTAAGACAGGAAGTGTGTTACTGGCAGGATCACCAGGAGAAAAAAAAGAGTGTTGTCACTAAGACAGGAAGTGTGCACCTGGCAGGATCACCGGGAGAAAAAAAGAGAGTGTCGTCACTAAGACAGGAAGTGTGCACCTGGCAGGATCACCAGGAGAAAAAAAAGAGAGTGTTATCACTAAGACAGGAAGTGTGCACCTGGTAGGATCACCAGGAGAAAAAAAGCAGAGTGTTGTCACTAAGACAGGAAGTGTGCACCTGGTAGGATCACCAGGAGAAAAAAAGCAGAGTGTTGTCACTAAGACAGGAAGTGTGCACCTGGCAGGATCACCAGGAGAAAAAAAGAACAGTGTTGTCACTAAGACAGGAAGTGTGCACCTGGTAGGATCACCAGGAGAAAAAAAGAACAGTGTTGTCACTAAGACAGGAAGTGTGCACCTGGCAGGATCACCAGGAGAAGAAAAAGAGAGTGTTGTCACTAAGACAGGAAGTGTGTTACTGGCAGGATCACCAGGAGAAAAAAAAGAGAGTGTTGTCACTAAGTTAGGAAGTGTGTCACAGGCAGGATCAGCAGGAGAAAAAAAGCAGAGTGTTGTCACTAAGACAGGAAGTGTGCACCTGGCAGGATCAGCAGGAGAAGAAAAAGAGAGTGTTGTCACTAAGACAGGAAGTGTGCACCTGGTAGGATCACCAGGAGAAAAAAAGAACAGTGTTGTCACTAAGACAGGAAGTGTGTTACAGGCAGGATCACCAGGAAAAAAAAAAAGAGAGTGTTGTCACTAAGACAGGAAGTGTGTTACTGGCAGGATCACCAGGAGAAAAAAAAAGAGAGTGTTGTCACTAAGACAGGAAGTGTGTTACTGGCAGGATCACCAGGAGAAAAAAAAAGAGAGTGTTGTCACTAAGACAGGAAGTGTGTTACTGGCAGGATCACCAGGAGAAAAAAAAGAGAGTGTTGTCACTAAGTTAGGAAGTGTGTCACAGGCAGGATCAGCAGGAGAAAAAAAGAACAGTGTTGTCACTAAGACAGGAAGTGTGCACCTGGCAGGATCAGCAGGAGAAGAAAAAGAGAGTGTTGTCACTAAGACAGGAAGTGTGTTACTGGCAGGATCACCAGGAGAAAAAAAGCAGACTGTTGTCACTAAGACAGGAAGTGTGTTACTGGCAGGATCACCGAGGATCATTGTAATAAACGCCGCGGATTTAAAACAATTGAAAATTACTTTTCGAAATGATATAAATGTATCTATAAGACAGATTCACCTGGTTGTTCTTGTTCTGAAATATTGACCCAAAAGAGCAGACTTATTACCCAGAATCAGTGCCGAGTCCTTTAACACCCGAGCCGATAAGGCCCATTTTGCGCCCACTTCCTGCTTAAGCTCCGCCCCTCTGTCAACCCCTCTGTCCGCCTGTTCAGAAAAGTCTAATAAACAAAAGATCAAAATCATTATTTTCTTTAAAAAAAAAAAAAAGTTTAATTTTAACTTTTTTCTTAACATCATATTGTACAGTCAGTTCCAGCACAGCCTTGTGTCTATAGGTCCACATTTGGGGCCCCTTATAAATGCCTGGGCCTCCAAAACAGAATCTCTAGAGGGCCACTTGGCACTCCAGTCTCCATGCTTGTCCTCCTGCTTCCAAAATATCTTCCAAAATATTCCAAATAAAAATATACACTATATTGCCCAAAGTATTGGGCCCCTCCCCCTCCAAATCATTGGATTCAGGGGTTCCGTGACATTCCGCGGTCACCTGTTACTGGGATTATAACAAAGTGGAAGCAACCGGGAACAACAGCAACTCAGCCAGGAAGTGGTCGGCCACGTCACATGACAGAGCGGGGTCAGCGCGTGCTGAAGCGCACAGCGCGCAGAAGTCACCAACTGTCTGCAGAGCCAATAGCTACAGACCTCCAAACTCCATGCGGCCTTCAGATTGGCACAACAACAGTGCGCAGAGAGCTTCATGGAATGGGGGCCGAGCAGCTGCATCCAAGCCGCACATCACCAAGTGCAATGCAAAGCGTGGGATGCCGTGGTGTAAAGCGCGCCGCCACTGGACTCTAGAGAAGGGGAGGCGTGTTCTCTGGAGTGACCAATCACGCTTCTCTGTCTGGCAATCCGATGGGCGTGTCTGGGTTTGGCGGTTGCCAGGAGAACGGTACTTGCCTGACTGCATTGTGCCAAGTGTAAAGTTTGGTGGAGGGGGGATTATGGTGTGGGGTTGTTTTTCAGGGGTTGGGCTTGGCCCCTTAGTTCCAGTGAAGGGAACTCTTAAGGCATCAGCATACCAAGACATTTTGGACAATTTCATGCTCCCAACTTTGTGGGAACAGTTTGGGGATGGCCCCTTCCTGTTCCAACATGACTGCGCACCAGTGCACAAAGCAAGGTCCATAAAGACATGGATGAGCGAGTTTGGGGTGGAGGAACTTGACTGGCCTGCACAGAGTCCTGACCTCAACCCGATAGAACACCTTTGGGATGAATTAGAGCGGAGACTGCGAGCCCGGCCTTCTCCTCCAACATCAGTACCTGACCTCACAAATGGTCCAACATTCCCATAGACACACTCCTAAACCTTGTGGACGCCTTCCCAGAAGAGGCGGAGCTATTATAGCGTCAAAGTGCGGAGCCAACCCCAATACTGAATCCTACAGACTAAGACTGGGATGCCATTAAAGGGCGGAGCCAACTCAATACTGAACCCTACGGACTAAGACTAGGATGCCATTAAAGGGCGGAGCCAACTCAATACTGAACCCTACGGACTAAGACTAGGATGCCATTAAAGGGCGGAGCCAACCTCAATACTGAACCCTACAGACTAAGACTAGGATGCCATTAAAGGGCGGAGCCAACTCAATACTGAACCCTACGGACTAAGACTAGGATGCCATTAAAGCTCATGTGTGTGTGTACAGGCGTCCCACTACTTTTGGCAATATAGTGTATATATATTGCTGTTGACTTCTGTGGGCCTTCCAATGCCCATATGTCCCAAAAAATTGACATATTGTAATTATCAAAATGCATCCCACTGCAGCTCAGAGATGGGAGCAGGCACTTTCTTTTTACTATGGGATACCTGGACATGTGTCTTATCGCATGCAGCAGTTATAAAGAGGCCCCCCAACACATCAACCCCATGGGGTGGCCATCGAGCCATTTCACCCAAAGGTCATCGCGTTGTACCTTTAATTTCAAGCCCCTCGCCCCTCGCACAGACACCGCTGCCGGCCGAGATTTGCTTACTGTGGTTAAATCTCCATTTCTTCTCTGATTTGGGAAGAACAAAGATTTCTGTTTTGGAAGGTTTTACGGCCTGCTGGCCCTCTGATAAGTCCCCCCTCGGACTGCGGGGTGTGGTGGCTGCCAGTAGCTTATCTAAGTGGCCAGTGGTGGTGCTCAGCACTTTCTTATCACGGCTAATTAGATCTTCAGGATTTCTTGGGCTCTGCTGATACGCGAGGGCTCCAAAAACTCTCCAGTGCATCAGATTCCGGCCGCTGGAAAACAGATTTACGGGCCGGCTTTGGGGCCCGCTGATGAAAGAATGTAAGAAATGATTGTATATCCGTTGGCTAGCCAGGGATGGCTCAAATATCGGAGGATTCCTGCTGAATCATTGGAATGACAAGCCGTGGGTGGCCCTGTTGGTATCACTTTGATTAGAAAATCGAGGCGGGTGGAACATTGTTGGCCGAACAGCGACTGTATCCAATCAGATGCGGTCACACTTCGGGCATCTAGACAGCCGCTGATGCTAAATACACCTTGGTCTCTTGGTCACCCCACAGGGTTGAATGAGAGAACTCTAGCTGTGTTTGGCCAGCTTCACCACAAGATAGAAGCACGGCTTAGGGTTATATTTAGCATTGTTTTTTCCCCAGGATTTACAGTTTCACCCAACATTCACACATTTTCCAACAGAATCTTATTATTATTATACAGGATGTATATAGCGCCAACAGATTGCGCAGCGCTTTACAATATAAGGAAGACATTACAATCACAATACAAATCAAGACATGATGGTGAGGGGGGCCCCCGCCCCTGAGGGCTTACAATCTAAAAGGGGAGGGGCCAGTGATACATGAGGAGGTAGCTGTGTGGGGGATGAGTTGTCTGAGAACGTGATGGTTCAGTGGTCAGGTTGAGGTGGGATCGGCTTCCCTGAAGAGATGAGTCTTTAGGGATCGCCTAAAGGCAGACAGAGTAGGAGATAGACGGACAGGTTGGGGTAGGGAGTTCCAGAGGATGGTAGAGACTCTAGAGAAGTCCTGGAGGCGAGTATGGGAGGAGTTGACTAGGGAGCTGGAAAGCAGGAGGTCTTGGGATAAGCGGAGGGGACAGTTAGGGTGATACTTTGAGACGAGGTTTGAGATATAACCGGGGGCAGAGTGGTTATTGGCTTTGTAAGTCATTGTTAATATTTTGAATTTTATCCTTTGGGCTATTGGAAGCCAGTGTAGGGATTGGCAGAGGGGGGCAGAGGATGGAAGCCAGTAGAGGGATCGGCAGAGGGGGGCAGAGGATAGAAGCCAGT
>NW_017308079.1:185718-186206 GCF_000935625.1 Nanorana parkeri | reverse complement strand
GATTGGCAGAGAGGGGCAGAGGATGGAAGCCAGTAGAGGGATTGGCAGAGAGGGGCAGAAGATGGAAGCCAGTGGAGGGATTGGCAGAGAGGGGCAGAAGATGGAAGCCAGTGGAGGGATTGGCAGAGAGGGGCAGAGGACGGAAGGCAGTGGAAGGCTTCACTATGGCAAATATACTTGGAATATAAGAACAAGAGTGGCTCCGGGGCCCAACCATACGCCGTGATTGGACCCCGGACCCCGTGGTTGTGTATTTTTGCGGCGAGTCGGTCACATATTTTACTTTTTCTTATTTCAAAATGTTTTTGGAAGACCTGACGCAGGCGTGCCGGCGATCTAATCGCACACTTGCGGCTTATCCCGGCCCCTGTTTATTTTATTTAGTGAATCGGCGTATGCGTAGTTCCCCTCGCATGTTCTGCTCCTTGATTAGATCTTTCAAGTGCCCCCCCCCCACACTCCTGGCACACGCACCGTCCCCTCACCCC
>NW_017308079.1:181626-185457 GCF_000935625.1 Nanorana parkeri | reverse complement strand
CCCCACCCTATTTGACCGCCAAAGCACCAGGGACTCCACTTTAATGCTTCTGCTGTTTATATAACTCTTTTTTTTTCCACACAGTTTAGTAGAGAAGAAGAAGCCGTTTGATGGATACTTCCAGCCGCCCCCGTCACAAGTCTATTTTATTTTGGAAAACCTCATTGACAAATGATGGGGAAGTGGTTTCAAATGCCACTGTTAAATCACCGGGGGAGACGCGGGGCATGGTCACGCATGCATTATGTGAGGTGGAGAAAGTGCTTCTATGGGGATCACATTCCAGGGCTGATCAATCTTCTTCATCCCTTTGGCCGAAAAAAACACGGAGGGAACATTAACGAAATACGCCGACACATTGTATTCTCTAAGACTATAACCTGCAAGGAGACCTCCTGCTCTAATAAACTTGCAGTGGCAATTTAAAGGGCAGCTATGATGTCTTCATATTTTTGTAGCTATGGGCGTAGGTCGGTGCCGCTCAATGTAAATTATTTTATCTAGGTTTGGTAATGTTTATAAAGCTTTGTTTTCATCCGTAGTTTGTAAATATAAGTGTATACAAGGGCAGCCATCATTATTTAAAGGGAATCTATTATAGCTTGACATTTTTATAGATTTGTACATAAGTTACTATCACTCAATGTAAATGAATGTATCTATATCTGTTAATGTTTTATAAGCTTTTTTTTTCATCCATAGTTTGTATTTATAGGTTTATACGAGGGCAGCCATCATTATTTAAAGGGCAGCTATGATGTCTTCATACTTTTGTAGCTATGGGCATAGGTTGGTACCGCTCGATGTAAATTATTTTACCCAAGTTTGGTAATATTTATAAAGCTTTGTTTTCATCTGTAGTTTGTAAATATAGATGTACACGGGCAGCCATTATTATTTAAAGGGGAACCTTTATTATATTTTATGATATCTTTAGGTTTTTATAGATGTGTACAACACTCAATATATAATTTTTTTTATCAAAGTTGGATGTTTTAAAAACTTTGTTTTCATCATAGTTTGTAAATATAGGTGTCCATGGGCAGCCATTATTATTTAAAGGGGCATCTGTGATATCTTTACAGTTTTATAGATTTGTACACGGGTTCATAACACAGAATGTAGATTATTTAATCTGAGTTTAATAATGTTTTATAAGCTTTGTTTTCATCCGTAGTTTGTAAATATAGTTGTGCACGGGCAGCCATTATTATTTAAAGGGGCACCTTTATTATATTTTATGATTCCTTTAGTTTTTATAGATTTGTACACAGGTTTACACAACTTAATATATAATTTTTTTTATCAAAGTTGTATGTTTTAAAAACTTTGTTTTCATCATAGTTTGTAAATATAGATGTACACGGGCAGCCATTATTATTTAAAGGGGAACCTTTATTATATTTTATGATTTTTTAATCAAAGTTGGATGTTTTAAAAACGTTGTTTTCATCATAGTTTGTAATTTATAGATGTACACAGGCAGCCATTATTATTTAAAGGGGCATCTATGATATCTTTAAATTTTTAAAGATTTGTACACGGGTTGATAACACTTAATGTAAATTATTTAATCTAAATTTGGTAATGTTTATAAAGCTTTGTTTTCATCTGTAATTTGTAAATATAAGTGTATACAGGGGCAGCCATCATTATTTAAAGGGAATCTATTATACCTTTAAATTTTTATAGATTTGTACATAAGTTGATATCACTCATTGTAAATTAATGTATCCATATTTTTTTAATGTTTTCTAAGCTTTGTTTTCATCCGAAGTTTGTATTTATAGGTGTACATGAGGGCAGCCATCATTATTTAAAGGGGCATCTATGATATCTTTAGATTTTTATAGATTTGTAAACAGGTTGATAGGCAGCCATAATTATTTAAAGGGGTTTGTATGATATCTCTCATTTCCTATAGATTTGTAGATGGGTTGATACCTCCTAATGTAAATTATTATACCTAAGTTGTATAATGTTTTCTAAGATTTTTTTTTCATCTATAGTCTTTAAATATAGGTGTATATGGGCAGCCATTATTATTTAAAGGGGCATCTATGATATCTTTAGATTTTTATACATTTGTACCCAGGTTGTTACCACTTAATGTAAATTATTATATCTAAGTTGTATAATGATTTTAAATCTTTGTTTTCATCTGTAGTTTTTAAATATAGGTGTACACGAGGGCAGCCATCATTATTTAAAGGGGCATCTATGATATCGTTAGATTTTTATAGATTAGTACCCGGGTTGATACCACTCAATGTAAATTATTTTATCTAAGTTTAATAATGTTTTATAAGCTTTGTTTTCATCTGTTGTTTGTAATTATAGGTGTACCTGAGGGCAGCTATCATTATTTAAAGGGAATCTATGATATCTTTAACATTTTAGAGATTTGTACATATACGTTGATACCACTCGAATTAAAATAATGTATCTAAATGTATTAATGTTTAAAATGCCTTGTTTTGGTCCATAGTGTGTGAATATCTGTGTACTTGAGGGAAGCCATCATTATTTAAAGGGCATCTATTATCTCCTTAATGTTTTCTTTAAGGCCCCATTCACACGTAGCGACATACCTTTTGCAGCGGCCGGGATAGCGCGACTTTCGGGGCGACGTTCCAGCGACGATCCAGCGACGGTAGCGCGACCTTCTCCGTCGGGCTCCATTAGAAAAAAGCAAAATTGCGCAAAATCCGCCGAAAAAAGGGTCCTGTAGAAGCGACTTGCGACGCGGAGCTAAGACAGCTCCATTGAATATCATTAGCCGGTGACTTCTCGCGATATCGCGCGGCAAAAATTGCGCGATGTCGCGCGATAAATCGATACGCGTGAATGGGGCCTAAGGCGTACCTAGATTGCTACCCATGAATGTAAATAATTTTATCTCCATGCCTTAGGCCTCATTCACACGAGCAAAGGCCGGAAACGTACAGCTCCGTGCTGTGTGCACGGCCGTATCGGGCAGCTCCCGGGAAGGACAGGGGATGCGTGTGATTAGTGCGCAGCCCCCGTCCTTCTTTATGGGAGTACGCGGCCGTGCGCCGCCCTACGCTCACCCCAAGTGCAGCTCCGTACGGGTGCAGGTGTCCCTGCTCGAGGATCCATCCTGTCAGCGTACAAGTACAGACACCCGCACCCACACAGACGTGCAAGGCAGATGAGCGTACGGCCGCATAGTCCCATAGAGAAGGACAGGGGCTGTGTACTAATCACACGCAGCACCTGTCCTTCCCGGGAGCTGCTCTGTACGGCCCTACATGCCACACGGACGCTTCTCGTGTGGATGAGGCCTAAATGTCTCAAAAGTTTTAGTTTTGTGAATGTGTGTGTACCGTGAGCGGCCATGTTTTATTTGTTACAGGTATATGTAAGGCACTATCATATTTCACACTGTTCATTCACATCACGCCCTGCCCCCAGGAAGCTTACAATGAAAGGTCCGTGATGAGGAGTCAGGCAGACCCCATAGGTCTGAACCATGAAGTCCAGATAGGGCTGTAGCTACCACGGGGCGATTGAGGCACTCGCCTCAAGCGCAGCTAAAAGGGGGCGCAGCCAGGGCCGGCCTGGCTGCACCCCTGTTGCCATGGAGAGCACGGGGCACCATTGGCAACAGGGGCTCCAGGCGGCCAACACAGCCGCGGCTCGGCAGGGAGAAGAGGAGCGGAACAGGCTTCTCCTCAGATCCCTGCTGCTCTCCCCCTCCTGTATGGGCAGAGGACCTCAATCTCTTTCAAAAGGGAAATGTCAGAGGTCTGTTTAGACCCCTAATATTTCCCAGAAGCCCCCCAACAGTGAAAAAAACAAATAACAATT
>NW_017308079.1:174010-181362 GCF_000935625.1 Nanorana parkeri | reverse complement strand
CCCCCACCCATCTGTGCAAAGACTAAAGATTTGTTTCAGAACAAAATGAATGGAAACTAAAAATATTTTCATTAGTTTTGTCAAAAGAAACACATTTTTATGCTATTTTGGATTTGGTCACCCGCGCAATCTGCGTATGCGCTCTGCCATCCTGGAGGCGGGGCGCATGACATCACATACCGCACAGGTCTGTTGGTGGGGCACAATTTTCTGTACTTGCCTCGGGCGCAGAAGGAGCTAGCTACGTCCAGATGTGACCGTCTCCCCCTCACCTGTCTGAGAGGATCTGGACAGGACCATAAAAGTGACTATAAGCTCGAATTGGACTTTCTGGGAAAGGTGAGTCTGCAGAAAGATGTCAACCAACAAGGGGTACTTGAAAAAGTCAGTGGCCTGAACCCAGCCGCGGGTGTCTGGACTTTCTCAATTTATGAGACATAAAGGTTTTTCGGGATCCAGTTTTCAATTAGTCCCCCAACACCCATAATATTGTAAATACATATTTCTTTTCCAGGAGTCACATGACCACAGGGCCCTCTTCCTGTCTGCCTCTTGGGTGGTCTTCAGTACCCAAGAGAGTGGGCACTGCCATTATGATATCAGCTCCACTCTCTGCAGTATTGTATGCTTAGCCTCCCCGGGGGGGGGGGGGGGCAGGTCCATGACAGCCTGGCCTCACAGGAAGTTGGATAAATGACTCTGAGCGTCATTCAACCCGGAGCGGGACTGGCGCTGGAACGCAGGTTTGCAGGGTACCGCTCCAGAGCGGAGGGGAGGATTTAGTTTAGAGTTACTTTTTTTTAATTAACACCTAAAAAATATATAAAATTGAGAAATTTAGTTTATATTTTCCCAAAATTTCAGCTAAAATACTGTGAGCTGCCTGTGAAGTGTCTTCATTTTTTGGTCAAATGCATTTGAGTCAATGGGGGAGGTAAATTTAAAGGATAACTATGGGGTTAAGACTTTTCCCCATAGTTCTCCTTAGGGTAACGGGAGGACACAAACTAGCGTCCTCCCATCACCCTAGGCTCAGTATACCGCGAGCTACAGCTTATTACAGTATGAACTATGAGGTGAGTGAAAAGCACCCGCCTCATAGTTCTCCTTTAAGGTGTATTGGTGTAAGAGGCTCTTGTATTGAAATTGTATTGTAACTGTGCTGTCTGCCTCCATTTTGTAAAGCGCTCCGCAGACTGTTCGAGCTTTTTTAAGGGTTCGATGGCATTTAAATGGCTCCTGGGTGTTGCAGACGCTCCTCTCACCTGTCCTGGTCCGGTTCTTGTGCCAAAAAATGGCTCCTTATTAGCTTCATTATTTTATGCCTTTTAATTAACTGCTGGAAAGGGAGAGTTCAGAATAAAAATATAAAATAGAGAAATTAAGACGCTTCATTTCATAATTTAGTTCAAAAGGGGAAGATTTGGGCAAAATCTGGTCATTTTTGGTGCAATGTATTCCTAACCAATGGAGAATATTAAAATAAGTTCTTTTTTGTGGTTTTGAAAGGTACAGTGTGATTTCATTTGCAGGTTTTTATTTACAGAAGCTCCTCCCATCCCTTTGACAAAATCAATCCACAATATTTCCCGGTTTAAAATTTGGAAAACAAAAAATTTGCAGCCTGTTAGGTGGCCCCATGTGAAGATAATACGTCATGTGCGGTGACATCACCATTCCGCGAGCGTTAGAAATGGACGGGCCCCATAAGCGAACCAATTACCAAGTAAACCTGACGGCTAATCTTCCGAAGCAGCTACAATCAACAACCCAGCTATGAGCGCCTTCTACACCCCAACTCATAAAGTGTTGTGCCCCCCCCCCATTTCCTCCATGTTGGATAATAAAGACACCAAAGTCGGGATGAAGGTGATACATTTATGGCGGTGCCGCTGTTTGTCGATGACGTTGGTCCCTCTTCCTCTCTCAATAAAAGTTATTTTCTGGCCTGAAGAGTTTGTTGCTTTTTCTCCACCTAACAGCATTTCCTGCTGTTCCCTACAGCGCCCCGTCCACTCGCTCCCCGCCCACCACAAACAAACTTTCTGTTATTTTTTGCTGTTTTTTTACAAGTATGTCGGCTCCGTCTTGCAGCAATGAAACACTTCGCTTTAAACTCAACTTTAAAGTTTGCACGCCTTAATTAGTGAGACGAGGACATTGTTACATGTGCTCAAATATTTTTTCTTTCTATTAGTATACTGTGTACCGTGGAAGTATTTATTATTATTTGTTTATTGTCTACCGTGAAAGTATTTATTATTATTATTATTATTTGTTTATTGTGTACAGTGGAAGTATTTATTATTATTATTTGTTTATTGTGTACCGTGGAAGTATTTATTATTATTTGTTTATTGTCTACCGTGAAAGTATTTATTATTATTATTATTATTTGTTTATTGTGTACAGTGGAAGTATTTATTATTATTATTTGTTTATTGTGTACCGTGGAAGTATTTATTATTATTTGTTTATTGTCTACCGTGAAAGTATTTATTATTATTATTATTATTTGTTTATTGTGTACAGTGGAAGTATTTATTATTATTATTTGTTTATTGTGTACCGTGGAAGTATTTATTATTATTTGTTTATTGTCTACCGTGAAAGTATTTATTATTATTATTATTATTTGTTTATTGTGTACAGTGGAAGTATTTATTATTATTATTTGTTTATTGTGTACCGTGGAAGTATTTATTATTATTCATTTTTTATTATTATTATTATTCATGTTATTATATGTTTATTGTGTAAAATGGAATTATATTATGATGATGATGAGGACGATGAGGATGACGATGATGATGAGGATGATGAGGATGATGATGAGGATGATGAGGACGATGATGATGAGGATGACGATGAGGACGATGAGGATGAGGATGAGGAGGATGAGGATGACGATGAGGATGAGGAGGATGAGGATGATGAGGACGATGAGGATGTGTTTATCGTGTACCATGGAAATATTTAGGCCTCATTCACAAATGTGTTCAGAAGCCTGTGCCTGGGAGGGACAGGTTCCTCTCTCTGCTGCCCCAAGGCCTGGTCCTCAATGCGCCACCCTACCCACCAAACTTACCCTGATGGAGAATAGCAGACCTGCAGGCTGCATAGATAAATAGATAGGAATTCCCTCAACTCCCTGCTGCCCTAAGGCAGCGCCCTGGTTGGCTTTGTGGGAAATCCGGCCCTGGGCACAGATGATTTTGGAATCCCCTCCCCACCAACCCCGAGTACAGGATTATATCTGATGTCCTAACACCGGACTCTTCGATGCCAATTCATTTTATTAGCCGGTAAATCCTGACAAAAACCTCCAGAATGATGCAGAGGCTGCAAAGTGACTTTTTACAGCCTGGGAGTCAATGGAGTAAAACAAATAAAACACATTTTCTAAAGAGGCAGCTCAGCTCTGTTCAATGAGTCACTACAGCTAAGAGCAGATACCGAGAATGACACCCGGCATACAGGACAAGAGAAGTGGTACTGTGCAGAGTCCATACATACAGAATAGGAGCAGATACCGAGAATGACACCTGGCATACAGGACAAGAGAAGTGGTACTGTGCAGAGTCCATACATACAGAATAGGAGCAGATACCGAGAATGACACCTGGCATACAGGACAAGAGAAGTGGTACTGTGCAGAGTCCATACATACAGAATAGGAGCAGATACCGAGAATGACACCTGGCATACAGGACAAGAGAAGTGGTACTGTGCAGAGTCCATACATACAGAATAGGAGCAGATACCGAGAATGACACCTGGCATACAGGACAAGAGAAGTGGTACTGTGCAGAGTCCATACATACAGAATAGGAGCAGATACCGAGAATGACACCTGGCATACAGGACAAGAGAAGTGGTACTGTGCAGAGTCCATACATACAGAATAGGAGCAGATACCGAGAATGACACCTGGCATACAGGACAAGAGAAGTGGTACTGTGCAGAGTCCATACATACAGAATAGGAGCAGATACCGAGAATGACACCTGGCATACAGGACAAGAGAAGTGGTACTGTGCAGAGTCCATACATACAGAATAGGAGCAGATACCGAGAATGACACCTGGCATACAGGACAAGAGAAGTGGTACTGTGCAGAGTCCATACATACAGAATAGGAGCAGATACCGAGAATGACACCTGGCATACAGGACAAGAGAAGTGGTACTGTGCAGAGTCCATACATACAGAATAGGAGCAGATACCGAGAATGACACCTGGCATACAGGACAAGAGAAGTGGTACTGTGCAGAGTCCATACATACAGAATAGGAGCAGATACCGAGAATGACACCTGGCATACAGGACAAGAGAAGTGGTACTGTGCAGAGTCCATACATACAGAATAGGAGCAGATACCGAGAATGACACCTGGCATACAGGACAAGAGAAGTGGTACTGTGCAGCCTCAATGCAGACAGAACAGGGCTGACAGGGGAGGGGATATTTGCCGTTATCTGGTCTCTGTGGTCACATTGCCAGACTGGCCGTTAGTCTTTACATCATCTTTGTTGACTCCTACCAAGTAATCCAGATAAATGCTGATAAAATGAAGTCAGAGCACTGTGCAGCCTTATTACCCCATACAGAAGCCAGGGACAGCTCTTGTGCTCAGCATGGGGCCCGGCGTGCCTCTAATTACCTACAGGGGCCCATCTAGGATTACTGTCTGTCCGCTGGTACAGTACACGAGCAGGGGAGATAAGCTCAGGAGCTTCCACTGACGGATCCTTTTAATCTTACATCATACAGAGACATTGTAGACATCTTGCTCTTCCAGCCTTGTGGTAACAGTTTGGTGAAGGCCCTTTTCTGTTCCACCATGACTGTCCCCTGTGTACAAAGCCAGCTCCATAAAGACATGGGGGGACCAGCTTGGTGGGGTGGAACTGGAATGTCCTGCACAGAGCCCTGACCTCAACCCTACTGGAGACCTTTAGGATGAATTGTAACACTGATTGTGAGCCGGGTCTTCTCATCCAACATCAGGACCTGACCTCATAAATGGGACAAATTCCCACAGACCCCCTCCTAAACCTTGTGGACACATCCCAGAAGAGTGGAGGTCTTCATAGCTACAAAAAGAGGAGGCCAAATCCATAATAAGGACCATAGATTTGTGTCGGGATGTCCAACAAGCTCATAGAGCTGTGATGGCCAGGTGTCACACAAACTTTGGCCATATAGTGCCTGCTGTATATGAGATCTAATATAAAAGATATTAAATAAAGTTATGATAGTATAACATGAAGGTAACAGTTTGTTGAAGGCCCTTTTCTGCCCCACCATAACTGTCCCCTGTGCACAAGGCCAGCTCCATAAAGACATGGTGTGGAGGAACTCGAGTGTCCTGCACAGAGCACTAGCCTCAACCCTAATGAACACCTGTGGGATGAATTGGAATGCGGATAGTGAGCCAGGTCTCATCCAACATCAGTACATGACCTCACAAATGGGCCAAATCCCACATAAACCCTCCGAAATCTTGTGAAGAACCTTCCCAGAAGAGTGGTGGATGTTATAGCCACCTTATTAAAGGTTTGAGGGGGACCAGCTCCATTTTAATGACCATGAGGGGACTAACTCCATAATAATGACAATGGAGGACCAACTCCATATTAATGACCATGGAGGGCACCAACTCCATATTAATGACCATGGAGGGCACCAACTCCATATTAATGACCATGGAGGGCACCAACTCCATATTAATGACCATGGAGGGCACCAACTCCATATTAATGACCATGGAGGGCACCAACTCCATATTAATGACCATGGAGGGCACCAACTCCATATTAATGACCATGGAGGGCACCAACTCCATATTAATGACCATGGAGGGCACCAACTCCATATTAATGACCATGGAGGGCACCAACTCCATATTAATGACCATGGAGGGCACCAACTCCATATTAATGACCATGGAGGGCACCAACTCCATATTAATGACCATGGAGGGCACCAACTCCATATTAATGACCATGGAGGGCACCAACTCCATATTAATGACCATGGAGGGCACCAACTCCATATTAATGACCATGGAGGGCACCAACTCCATATTAATGACCATGGAGGGCACCAACTCCATATTAATGACCATGGAGGGCACCAACTCCATATTAATGACCATGGAGGGCACCAACTCCATATTAATGACCATGGAGGGCACCAACTCCATATTAATGACCATGGAGGGCACCAACTCCATATTAATGACCATGGAGGGCACCAACTCCATATTAATGACCATGGAGGGCACCAACTCCATATTAATGACCATGGAGGGCACCAACTCCATATTAATGACCATGGAGGGCACCAACTCCATATTAATGACCATGGAGGGCACCAACTCCATATTAATGACCATGGAGGGCACCAACTCCATATTAATGACCATGGAGGGCACCAACTCCATATTAATGACCATGGAGGGCACCAACTCCATATTAATGACCATGGAGGGCACCAACTCCATATTAATGACCATGGAGGGCACCAACTCCATATTAATGACCATGGAGGGCACCAACTCCATATTAATGACCATGGAGGGCACCAACTCCATATTAATGACCATGGAGGGCACCAACTCCATATTAATGACCATGGAGGGCACCAACTCCATATTAATGACCATGGAGGGCACCAACTCCATATTAATGACCATGGAGGGCACCAACTCCATATTAATGACCATGGAGGGCACCAACTCCATATTTAAAGGGCATGGGGGGGGAACCCACCCAAATAGGCTTTGGGGGGGGGGGGACTCCATATTAATGCCTATGGGGGGCATTAAATCCATATTAATGTCCATGGCCGGGGGGAACGGGACAACGCCATGTAAATGGCCATGGGGAAAGGGAGAACTCCATATTGATGACTATGAGGAGGGGGGGGGGCAACTCCATATTAAAGGCCATGGGTTTGGAATGGGATACCCAACAAGCTCGTGAGATGGTGAAATGTTTACAGACTTTTGGCCATACAGTGTAAAAGGTATATTTTGCAGAAGTGACATCACATCGCTGCTCTCTAGATAGAAGTTACAGTATATGGTTACATTATACAGGAGCGACTTCACCCCTCTCCTGATCCCCTCTGCTGATCCCCTCTACTGATCCCCTCTGCTGATCCCCTCTCCTGATAAACTATATAGCCAAAGTTTCATGGACACCTGACCATTGCACCAGCTATCTGGACCCCCCCTCCAAGTGCTTGAGTTCAGGTGTTTCCCGTTATAAGTCACAGGAGTGACATTAACACTTCCATAGTAATAATTATATTATTATGTATCACATTTTACAATAATGACATCA
>NW_017308079.1:169929-173992 GCF_000935625.1 Nanorana parkeri | reverse complement strand
TAATAATGACCCCCATCACCTCTCACCTTTCCTACTGCCACCTCCAGCTCCCTGCCTGCCCTGCGCTGACTGCTGAGCGTGATGGTAGGAGGGTGAGCCGGCCAGTCAGGGGGAAAATTACCCTCGGGGAGGGGGGGAGATCACTGATTGCTGTCCAGGAGGGGGGAATTGATGATGCTGCAGAATTTTAAAGCATTAAAGTGTCACCGATACGGATGAGCAGATTTTGGCAAAATTTACAGATTTTACGCTGAGCAAAAATTGGCAAAAAAAGTTTCAAATTTTGCTTCTTGCGCTGCGTAGGCAAAATGCAAAAAAAGTTCTACTTCTTCCCTTAGTTTGGAGGGTTTTTGTTATGTTTATTTAAATGTGGTTTATTATGGCGGGCGCATTAACACCATTGCTGCGCTGCAGTGCCGTTCACTTTGAATAGCGCCCCCAATCCGCCGAGCCGTTCCACCCGTATTGTAACGCTTTCAAAATGCACGGTAAAGCGCAGCAGTGCATGGTGGTGCGTTGCATTAGAAAAAAGGGGTCATGTGCTTTTTCTTAAAACGCATTACGGTGTGTTAGCAGCAGCCTGTTCCTTTTGAATCTGCCTTATTGCAACTGTGACACCATAATGACTGACAGTCATTTTGGTGTCACACCCCCCCCCTGAAAAGTCGGGCACTCGGTCATGGACTGAGAGCCCAACAGTTGCAGGAGAGAGGATGGGACCCAGAGGCATACCTCATCCTGCCGGGTGAACGTCCCCTCCTGTCTCTGCTTGCGTCCATCAGTAAGATGGCCACCGGCAGGTATCACAAAGATAGCCGCGCATGCGCGCTGACGACATCACGCACGCGCGTGGTGATGTCACTCGCATGCACGATGACGTGTAACCTGGTATCTGCTCCGGGTGACACCCGGCCTCAGGACGCCCCTGATTTAGACATCATGGTAACACGCGCGTCACTGTCCCCATTACCATATAACCTGCATTACTGTGTAGCGGTGCCATTCATTTTGAATGCACTAATTCAACGCACCTGCTTTAGAGCATTCAGTTCCATACAAAAAAGGGGGATGCTGACCCGGGAACTCCGCACAGGGATGGTGGGGGCCCCTCATAATGGGCACAGCAGGGGTACAGACCCGGGAACTCAGCACAGGGATGGTGGGGGCCCCTCATAATGGGCACAGCAGGGGTACAGACCCGGGAACTCAGCACAGGGATGGTGGGGGCCCCTCATAATGGGCACAGCAGGGGTACAGACCCGGGAACTCAGCACAGGGATGGTGGGGGCCCCTCATAATGGGCACAGCAGGGGTACAGACCCGGGAACTCAGCACAGGGATGGTGGGGGCCCCTCATAATGGGCACAGCAGGGGTACAGACCCGGGAACTCAGCACAGGGATGGTGGGGGCCCCTCATAATGGGCACAGCAGGGGTACAGACCCGGGAACTCAGCACAGGGATGGTGGGGGCCCCTCATAATGGGCACAGCAGGGGTACAGACCCGGGAACTCAGCACAGGGATGGTGGGGGCCCCTCATAATGGGCACAGCAGGGGTACAGACCCGGGAACTCAGCACAGGGATGGTGGGGGCCCCTCATAATGGGCACAGCAGGGGTACAGACCCGGGAACTCAGCACAGGGATGGTGGGGGCCCCTCATAATGGGCACAGCAGGGGTACAGACCCGGGAACTCAGCACAGGGATGGTGGGGGCCCCTCATAATGGGCACAGCAGGGGTACAGACCCGGGAACTCAGCACAGGGATGGTGGGGGCCCCTCATAATGGGCACAGCAGGGGTACAGACCCGGGAACTCAGCACAGGGATGGTGGGGGCCCCTCATAATGGGCACAGCGGGTGTACAGACCCGGGACACTCTCTGCCTGCTGCTGTTCTAGTCAAAATTAACAAAGAATGACACCTTGTACATTTTTTTCCCATAACATACTTGAACTATATTTAAGTTGGTGACCCCCTCCAGAAAAAAAACACATTTTTCTTTTAGTTTTGGACGTAGTAGGGATAGGTAAAGACAGGTTTTGTTTTGCCAGATGTGTGGCATTGGAGAGATTTCCCTTGGCTGTATTCAGTAGTTTTATCTGCTGGCTGATAATGTTAATTATCTATCATCTGAAGCTCGGTATCTCCACCAGTAGGGACCCCATTTATGTTTATAGCGTTCTGCACGGTGCCCCTGTGTGTGACCTTTGCCCCCGGTCACCTGAGCCGCTCCTTATTAAACACGAAACGGAGATCTCTCTGGTTCCATTTGCAACAGGGTGTTAAGTGTTCTCATTCATTGTGAGTGACAGTAAATTAAAGGGGCACTTTAACATGGCATTGTAAACCCACCGGGGCAGAGCGTTTTACTGCCCTGCTGCTGGGTCCTGAGGAAGGGAGGGCAAGCCTCTGTACTGCTCTACTGCTACAGCAGCGAGACCAGGCCTGATAGCAGGACGTGAGGGCAAGGGGCACGCAGGAAGTGGCCCTTAACTAAGACTGTTATGACAGGCGGGAGGAAGTGGCTGATGCCACCTTATAGATTGTTACATTCCAGACCCCAAACCTTTCATGCGCAGGGACTCGTGGTCCAACGCCGGTCCTGTACCTTGCATGGCGCTCCTATCTGCTATCTCTGTATTCTGAAACACAATGGCCTATGGCGGCGATATTGACAGTTTCTGAGCCTTTTGCTGATCTCACAATTGTATGTTCAATCCGATGGGATGTCCAAAAGCTCATGTGCGTTGTTTCCTTGCAAATGACCTTGTTGAGATGCAGGTCATAACATTCCCATTGACTTCACTAGGGTAGTATAGATGGGGCTGTGCTTGCCCTGCTTTTCGTTGACTCTCTTCAGGCGCTGTGGCCCCAATTGAGACAGATTTGGCTTGCACAACAGGTCAAATGCAGCCTTCTCTTGTCCAATGCTGCGTTTTACATCTGAACGCATTGTGTCAAGCGTTGCTGCATTCAGATGTTATAGGCTGCATTTGACATGAACCCTAATGGTGGCCACAGATGAACTGATATGATCCGAATGACTGATGGCAAAGCAGATCAAATGCCATCAAAATCTAGAACTTAAAGCTGAACTCCGGGGGAAGCACTGTACCCTTGCAGTGGATCCCCTAAAAGGGCACTACAAGGGTTATCCGCTTCTTTTGCCTGGGAGGAAACCCGCCGGGTGCAGATCAATCGGCCCGTGGAGCAATTTCATCCAGTGTACTTCACTTCACCCTGGATTTTATGCTGACGCAATGGATGGGGACCCACCGGATCCTCCAGTCATCTGGTGGGCCAGTCTGAGCCCAGCGGGACAGCAGTAGGGATGCCACGGCCCAGCGGGGAAGAACCAAAAAGAGCAGTTAACCCTTGCAGTGTAGAGGCAGACCCATTGCAAGGGTAAAGTTTTTTATTCCATGGATTTCAGCTTTAAAACGCCCACCTGACCCATAACCTAAAGAATTATCCTTTTTGGACTGCATTGATTAGCAGCTCTTGAAATGTATGGATCATTTTTTTATTGCCTGTATGTAGACTCTTTACTATCAGAGAACGGATCATGCTGTATACACATACTACACTATATTGCCAAAAGCATTGGGACGCCTTTACACGCACATGAACTTTATTGGCCTCCCAGTCTTAGTCTGTAGGGTTCAGTATTGGGTTGGCTCCGCCCTTTGCCGCTATAACAGCTTCAACTCTTCTGGGAAGGCGTCCACAAGGTTTAGGAGTGTGTTTATGGGAATGTTGGACCATTTGTGAGGTCAGGTACTGATGTTGGGGGAGAAGGCCGGGCTCGCAGTCTCCGCTCTAATTCATCCCAAAGGTGTTTTATGGGGTTGAGGTCAGGACTCTGTGCAGGCCAGTCAGGTTCCTCCCCCCCAAACTCCCCCATCCATGTCTTCATGGACCTTGCTGGTGTGCAGTCATGTTGAAACAGGAAGGGGCCGTCCCCAAACTCTTCCCACAAAGTTGGGAGCATGAAATTGTTCAAAATGTCTTGGTATGCTGATGCCTTACGAGTTCCCTTCACTGGGACTAAGGGGCCAAGC
>NW_017308079.1:144686-151410 GCF_000935625.1 Nanorana parkeri | reverse complement strand
GTTGCTTCCACTTTATTGTAATCCCAGTAACAGGTGACCGTGGCGGAATATTTAGTAGCCAGGAAATGTCACGGATGGACTTATTGCACAGGTGACAACCTATCACGGTACCACGCTTGTAGTCACTGAGCTCCTGAGAGCGACCCGTTCTTTCACAAATGTCTGTAGAAGCGTCTGCATGCCGAGGTGCCGCATCCTATACACCGGGGGCCATGGAGGTGATTGGGACACCAGAATCCAATGATTTGGAGGGGGGGCCCAATACGTTTGGCAATATAATGTATGTATTAGTTTGTTACAGTCCCTGGCCAGCTTGGCCTGCAATAAAATGTGTATAAAGAATGAATGTGAAATTAAAAAAAGGAAGCAATCTGAAACTATCATTATATATAGAAAATACATTTTTTTTGGCATAGTGGTTGAAGACGTTCACATGAGGATCTGAGAGCAAACATGATATAGTTTCGGTTTGAACTGAAGATTTTTATCAGGATTTTGGTTTTTCGATATGGCCGCACCTTCACCTCTCATATCTGATATTCTTCCTTCTCTCTTTCATGTCATCGCTGCTTTATTGCATGTTCTCATGAACCTCATGGATGGAAAATTGGGCGGTGAGCGTCTTGTTACAAACGTACTATTCAAAACACTCTGAGAGCCGCGCATTCCTTGTGACAGCCGCTGCCTGAGTCAGTGAGAGACAGCCCCGGAGCCTCCGTGCCGCTTCAATGACGGCCCAGCCTGCACGGCATCAGAGGGGCCCGGGGACCACCCAAACTTTCTCACGGACCACCAGTTGGCGACCGCTGATTTAAAACATGGGACTTTAAAGGGACCAATAGCTGAAAGTGCATTAATATGGTAAATTATATTAAATAATAAGATTTTTATGACTGATTACATTAATTATAACATTGTTACAAAAACACAAATCACAAGGCTGCATTCTGTTACAAGGTTCTCTTGTCCTTCAACATATGCGCCGGCTGTCAGAACCCACTAGCCAGCAGCGGGGGGATTCTTCTATCTGCACTGTTTAGATGTCTAAAGCCTATGGGGCTGATGTATAAAACTTCCACCCAGCATATAGCTAAGCCAATGCCATTCGCAAGCTGCATTACTGCCACTAGATGGAGCCATGGAGAATAGGAAATGCTCTTCAGCCCCATCTAGTGGCAATAATGCTGTGCAAATGGCATTCACTCAGCTATACACTGTGAAGAAGTGTTATACATCATCCCCTCTAAGGGCCTGTTCACATGATATCAGGTCCTGATCAGGTTCTGATCAGGTGCGGATCTGCAGACTGATGCAGTGCGTTTTTGCCATGTTTTTGCCGCGTTTTGGCCGTGTTTTTGATGCGTTCAAGTGGGGCTGTTAGTATGTTAGCTGCAGTGCGTTTCTGCCGCGTTTTGGACGCGTTTGCGTTTCCTGACCGTTTCCGGACCTTTTTTGGACCTGACAAAATGTGACATGCAGTATTTTTTCTGTCGTAAGCTGAACGGACTGCGCACGTGAGAACTGGAGCCGATAAAACACATAGGGATACATTGGGATGCATTTTGAGTGCAGCAGCGTACGGAGCCGGTCAGCACACAAAACGGACGTCGTGTGAACAGGCCCTAAGTGTATGGCCAGGTTTAGTACAAAAAGTTCCTGTGGATCCGGTCAGCAATCCAGTGTCCTAGTACCTTCCTGTGCACTCAACTGATCTCAGCTATCTTCTGTAAACCACTAAACAACTTGCCTCTATGTAATGGAGTTGGGCGGGGGGGTTATGTAGTCCTAACACATTTCCTGCATCAGGTGACAATGCCAATGCAGTGCAGTGAGTGAGAAGTGTCACCCTAGGACCGGAAGTGTGCTATTGGCAGGATCACCAGGTGAAAATAAAATAAGGATTAGCTCAGGTTTGGGCTTGAGCTCCTTCCACTGCTGCCCAATCAGCTGCAGCTGAGGAATTCTCCGCCCACATCTGTATGTAAGGAAGGGGTGGGATGCAGTGATGTTAATAACCTTATATGGCCACATGGTTATATTTGGTTAATGGCCAGTGGCGTCACAAGGTGGGTGCGGCCCGCACCCGGGTGACACCATTGCACCATTGCAGGGGTGACACCAAAATGACTGGCAGTCATTTTGGTGTCACCCCCTCTAAAAAGTCGGGCACTCGGTCATGGACCGGGAGCCCGACAGTGTCAGGAGAGAGAAGGGGACCCTGTGGCATACCTCATCCCACCAGGTAAATGTCCCCTCCTCCCTCTGCCGGCATCCATCACCAAGATGACCGCCAGCAGGCGTCAATGAGATGGTTGCGCATGCACGATGATGTCATCGCGCACGTGCGTGGTGGCGTCACGCGCATGCGTGATGACGTCACGGCAGGGGTGTCACGCGGTCTCCGCTCCGGGTGACACTCAGCGGTAGGACGCCCCTGTCAATGGCATTGACCTAATATGGCCATGTAGCCATATAAGGTCAATAACATCAGCGCAAGCATCCCACCCCTTTAATTACATACAGCTGTGGGTGGGGAGTTCCCCAGCCGCAGCTGATTGGGCCGCAGTGGAAGAGGCCGCCTGGCAAAAGCTGTTTGGGTGGGTGGGTGACCCATGGCCTTTCTATATTCGGAGGAGCTCAGGTACAGTCCAAACCTGAGCTCATCCGTAGAAGAAAATGAATGCAACCAGCATATCTAAGGACTGATTTTTTTGGGGGCTAGCATTAGGCTATTGGCTTTCCCATCATCATTTTAGGCAATTAGAAATCAGAGGAAGCCCTTTTTGTGCCCGTATTGGTCAAAAAATTAATCAATCAAAGCCTAAAATCGTAGTATTCAACAGCAACAGTCAAAGACAGCTACCAATGCATGAAACCTTGCACTGCATGCCATACTGGACAATCTTTTTTAAAATCTGATCAGAGGAAAAATTAAAGATTAAAAATGATTAAAGGTTTAAAAATGAAGGAGTGTATGACCCATTACAGCTGGCCAGACCTTCCCAAAAATAGGAAAGATCCCTCTTAATCTCGGGCGCATTTATTACCCGGGACAGCCATTGTCCTCGTACTGTACAGATGTTCAGCTACATCCTCTAACAATGGCGGGTCAGAGGTGACTGAAGACACTTCCTAAACAAAATAGAAAAATCACCACATTTCTGACCTTTCTGTGTCACAATAAAGAACTCTGGACGGGGTCATCTTCCCAAATCTGGAACACAAATTCAATGGGTAGCTATAAAGAACGTTATTTTCAGTTTTTTGGCCTTGTAGGGGAAACAATGTGACTAAATCGGACCAAACCCAATCGCTAAAATCTCATATAAGACTAAAATGTGAAAGCTGAACCCCGGAATCAGCAAATATTGCCAAAATGCAGGAAGCTTGTACACTATATTGCCAAAAAGTATTGGGACGCCCCTCCAAATCAGTGGATTCAGGTGTTCCATGAAATGTCCTTGCTACTAAATATTCCGCGGTCACCTGTTACTGGGATTATAACAAAGTGGAAGTGACTGGGAACAACAGCAACTCAGCCAGGAAGTGGTCGGCCACGTTAAATGACAGAGCGGGGTCAGCGCATGCTGAAGCGCACAGTGGGTCTGTGGGTCTCCTGCTGAGATGGAACAGAGGTACTGATGTGAAGGGGGACGTACTGGAATCTTGGTGTGCTTTGTGTATTCCTGATTCATCGAAGACCATGCCCCCCCTGTGCGGCTGATATTTTATCTCAGCAGTTATTAAACTGCACCTATACCCAGAAACAAAGATGTATTAAAACGTAGCTTACCGGTCCTTAGATGTGGTGTCTACATGGGCAGTAACACACTTCCCAGAGTGACAACACGCACTCACTGTACTATATGATAAGACAACAAAAACAAGACAGGACAACAGAATGCCACCTTTTTTTTCCTATCTCCATAACATAGGGGAGAGTGGTTTCTGTAGTCCTCAGAAATAGCTGGGAACAGCGTAGCTGATAACAGCACAGGAAGTTGTCAGCTGACAAGATTTCTGGCAGGATCAGCAGGGATGTTTTGCACATATAACAAAATGCTTTTAATAGTATATTTAACTTGGAGCCAATAATAAGTTCATTGTTAGGGTTTAGAAACACTTTAAAGAGTATGACAGACTCATAGATAATCAATCCCATTGTGTCATCTACAGATCCCTATATTTCTTACACATTCAATATGTAAATACTCCAATCATCCTTCAAACATAAGTATTTGGTCAATGGAAGCTCCAGTCTGGGACTCTCTCCATGATGCGGAGATACCTGACGCCATTCCATAGTCCCCGAGCTGCTCATAGAAAGATATTTTGTAGAAGTGTCTGGAGATCAGATGAGGTGAGCATTCTATTGTTTAAAGTTTCTTTTATTGCAAACGTTGGCCAACTCATGGAGCTCCTGTGTGTCACCCCAAAATCTACGTCACCGAGAGAAGTCACAATGCCTTCGGATGCAGCAATTTACAGGCACTTAAATGTAACAACAACAATAACAACACTAAAATAGTTCTACAAAGTCACAGAGCAAACCAAACACCAGATGTTCTGCTGTGCCGGAATGTAAATAAAAGAGGAGAGCGCCCCCCAGAGGTCAGCCGAGGCGGCATCCTCTAATATCCATTCTAGAGTGACACATTGACGTTTCTGCTATTCTCTTCTTCCTTCTAAATTTCACATTTCCTTTATTTACTAATAGAGATTCTTCAATTATATTACAATGACATCACCTACTGATCTACAGCACTAGAGGACTTTCTCTCTCTTTCGTTCTTCCTCTTTTCTTTCTTTCTTTCTTTCTTCCTTTCTTTTTTCCTTTCTTTCTTTCTCCATCTCTGCCTTTCTTGTTCTCTTTCTTTATCTATCTCTCTCTTTCATACTGTCTTCCCCTCCTCCTTTTCTCTTATGTCTCTTTGCAATTTCCTCTCTCCTCTTTCTTTCTTTCTTTCTTTCTTTCTTTCATTCTTTCCCTCTCTTTCTCTTTTCTTCTTCCTCTTTTCTTTCTTTCTCTCCTTTTTCTCTTTCTTTCTTTCTCTCTTTCTTTCTCTCTCTTTCTTTCTCCATCTCTGCCTGTCTCGTTCTCTTTCTTTATCTATCTCTCTCTTTCATTCTGTGTTCCCCTCTTTCTTTTCTCCTATCTCTTTGCAATTCCCCCTCTCTTCTTTCTTTCTTTCTTTCTGCCTGTCTCTTTCTTTATCTATCTCTCTCTTTCATTCTGTCTTCCCCTCCTCATTTGCGCCTATCTCTCTCTCTCTCTCTCTCTCTCTCCTCTGTCTCCAATTCCCTGTCTCTCTTATCACTCTCTCAATTTCTTCCCTCCTCTCTCTAATTCCGTCCTTCTCTCTCTCTCTCTCCCTCTCTCTCGCCCGCACTGTCTATCTCTCTCTCTCTCTCGCCCGCACTGTCTCTCTCTCTCTCTCTCCCTCTCTCTCTCTCGCCCGCACTGTCTATCTCTCTCTCTCTCTCGCCCGCACTGTCTCTCTCTCTCTCTCTCCCTCTCTCTCTCTCGCCCGCACTGTCTATCTCTCTCTCTCTCTCGCCCGCACTGTCTCTCTCTCTCTCTCTCCCTCTCTCTCTCGCCCGCACTGTCTTTTTTTTTTAGTGCCCAGCTGTGACTCTGACTAATGATGTGTGGATGTTGCAAGCCTGTGGTTGAACTGCAGATGCTGATAAACTTCTCTAAGAGACACAGAGAGAGAAGCTTATCAGCCTGAATTATATTCTGTGTAACCAAAATGTCAGTCAGTGTGGAAACACTGAGTCACCCATCTGCCCCCCAATACGAGCCCGGCACACTGAGATATCTGCTCCATTCCCATGTCAATTAATAGCAGGAAGGGTCCGGGGTCCTCGGTGGCCCCCAGGGCTGTCCATCCGTGTACTGGAAGTGCAAATTCTATGCACTGGGTGCTCAGGTCTTGTCTTGAGTGCAAAATTCAGGAGTGTAAAAAAATATTATAAAAAATATTGTTCATTTTTAGTTGCAAATTTATTTTTTAATTCTCTGACATATTGCGCGGTGCTTTTTGTAGACAATATCTGCCTCTGAACCAAAGAAGCTTACACTCTAATTACCCCTCCAATACGGACACACACACACATATATATATATATATATATCTACGATGGAAGAAGTCAAGGAGCGTTATTATATTAAAGTGGGATAGGCTTCCCCATAAGAGATTTGTTTTTAAGGATCGCCTAAAGGTGATAATGTGGTACAATTCGGGTACCGGCGATCACACTGTGGGCGGGGGCGTGGCTGCAGTGCCATTGACCTCAATGCACCGCCACGCCCCCTCCCACCCCTGAACGCGGGCAACAGGCCGGGTTGCGTTCCAGTGCATTCCAGAGGCCAGACGTTCCGGAACGTACTCTTTGTGGTGTAAACCGGCCATGAAGAAGTCCTGGAGGTGAGCATGGGAGGATGCTTTCATATCAGCAGCTTCAATTTCAATGAGCTTAAACAGAGTCCCTGCTCCTGGCTACTGATAAACCCAATACCATGGCTTTATAATAATAGTAATAATAAATAATGTATTAATAGTATTGTTACTATTACTACTCTTATCATCCAATAGAGAGACAGAATGAGGCAATCGCAGCCAATCACAGGTAACTTAGAACATAAGGCTACCCAATGACTGACACAAACATTGTTGTAATCATTCAATGAATTGAATTATCATAATAATAACAATAATAA
>NW_017308079.1:131646-143655 GCF_000935625.1 Nanorana parkeri | reverse complement strand
ATTTTTATTTTATTTTATGTATTATGTTATTTATTATTATTATTTTATTTTTGTATTAATATTATTTATAGTATTGTCACTATTACTGCTATTATCATCCAATACAAAGACAAAATGAGGCAATCTCAGCCAATCACAGGTGACTTAGAACATACATAATAATCATTGACACAAACATTTAATTCATCATTCAATGCGACTAAATTGATTGAATAGGAAAAAAAATCATCAACCGAAGACCCTCCATTTAATCAATTTAGAGAATTCCTAATCGATTCCAACTCTGCCCAGTCAATCGCCTGCGTCAGAATTTTGTCAATCACTTCTGAACGATCACTTCTGAATCTGCGTGTGTGTTGGAGAACTGATCACAATACAAAATCGATCAAACAATGATTTCTAGTGGATCAATTAGATTCATGACTGATAGATTGTACTTTCATAGCAAAGTGCGGAACAAAACTATGAGGGGAATTCATCAACACTGGAGCAGACAGAATCTGGAGCATGGCAACCAATCAGCTTCTCTTTTTCAATTTCTTAACTGAACAAACTGAAGAGAGAAGCTGATTGGTTGCCATGGAAAACAGCTCCAGATTTTGCCTACGCCAGGTTTTTTTTTATATACCCCCCTCTGTCCCTGTTTGTTTTCCAATCCATCATTTGATATTTTAAGCAATCATAGTTACATAGGTAGTCAAAGTATTGTTCAATCTATAGAGATAAATCTCCATAAACACAACCCTAAGCTTACCCGCAGCTGATCCGATGGAGGGCAAAAAAAAAAATCCCCTATAAAATACAGGGGAAAAAATCTCCTTCCTGATCCCAAAAGGCAATCGGATATTCCCTGGATCCGCAATCATAAATTGCTTGTTTGCGATCGCTCATGGAAAACCACATCAATGGCATCACAAGGGGGTGAGGGGGGTGCGGCCCGCACCCGGGTGACACCCTTGGAATGACAGTGGTGTCATCCCCTCTAAAAAGTCGGGCGCTCGGTCATGGACCGAGAGCCCGACAGTGTCAGGAGAGAGGAGGAGACCCGGCGGCACATCTTATCCCGCCAGGTGAACATCCCCTCCTCTAAGGTTGCCACCTTTTCTTCAAGCGAAACCCAAACACTCTAGCAACGAGCGGACATTTTTTTGGGGGAGAATGAGTTGTGGCTTATTCATATGTAAATATCACAGTTGAGACTATTTTCAGTGGGGGGCCAGTAGCCCCTATCGTAATTTTGGTATCCCCTGTCTGCCTGACATCTCGTGTCCGGGTTACTGCTGCCATGAAACCCGGACACAGCATTCAAAACCTGGACTGTCTGGGTGAATCCTGGACAGGTGGCAACCCTACCCTCCTCTCTCTGCCGGCATCCATCACTCACCAAGATGGTTGCGTCCATAAATTAGATGACCGCGCATGCGCGATGACGTCATCGCGCACGCGCGTGGTGACATCATGCGCATGTGCGATGACGTCAAGGCGGGGGGTGTCACCCGGTCTCCGCTCCGGGTTACACCCGGCCTCGGAACGCCCCTGAACCACATTCTGTATATGTGTGCCTGGCCACCCTAACAGAATCCTGAGAAATATCAAGTTTAGACATTTTGCTAGCTTTTGGGGGCAATTCTAATTCTGGAGGCCGGTTTTGCTACCCATCATAAAAAAGTAAAAAGTGCAACAATACTAAATAAAAAACACGTGGACCCTTTAAGTGGTCCCTCTTCCTCAGGATTGTTCCGCTTACTGACTCAAACATATTAAAAAAAGAGACAGCCGGGCAGATGGCATTTTCACATAGAGGCCAGCAATGGCGGTTGCCATATCTCTCTCAGTACTGGTTCTATTTCTAAGAACCTTAAAGAGCACCGAAGACACAAGGTGGGAGTCTGACAAACATCACAACTAACCTGTGTGGGAAGCCTACATGAGTAACTTGTAACACCTAGACCAAAAAACTCTTCAACCACAAGCAGGGGATGGGACTATTTTTGTCTCGTTCCCCTGTAGATTATTGGGTGTTTGGACGCCGGGTCACCGGGCCCAGTAGATAAGTCAGTAGACCACCCTAAAAAAGTCAGTTCTTGGTCACCATTTTTGCACATTGTTCCTAAGGGATGATATTATATTATAGTATATTCTTCATAGGATACTATTAGATTAAAGGATCAGTCCACCTAAAAGTGACAGTTTAGATATTGGATGGTAGGAACTCCTGATCATGGTGTGCAGATGCTGGAACTTAGCAAAGAGATCTTCTCAATAGGGTCCCTGAGGGATAAAGACTACTGTCGGGGGGTTTAACTCACCAGAATTCAAAGTTCATTGGGTGGACTCACCTTTTAATTATATAATACACACAACAGGGCTGGCCTGTGTTGGGGGCCCTTCAACCACTACAAGTCATGTGGCTGAGACTTCTACATCTGCAACCAGAAGAATGGGTCGGGTTGCTGGGACTCCAGGTTCTCCAGTCATGGAGGAACTTCTTGTTTCTGAGGCTTGTAGTACTTCAACAAGTTCACTTCTTGCTGCTGAGACTTATAGTTCTTCAACCACAGATGAAGCTCATTTCTGGGACTCCTGGTTCTTCAACAATGGGGGACATGTTGCTGAGTCTTGTAGCTCTCCAGCCGCACATGACTGTCATGTTACTGGGACTTGCGGGTCTCCAACTACAGATGACCTTCATGCTGCTGGAGACTTGTAGTTCTCCAACCACAGATGGCTCATATGTTGCTGGGATTTGTACTTTTCAAACATGTCGGTGACCTTCATGGTGTTTGGAATTGTAGTTCTCCAACCAGAAATGCCCCTTATTTAGCTGGAACTTATAATTTTCCAACCACAGATGTCCCTTATGTACCTGGGACTTGTAGTTCTCCAACCACAGATGGCCCTTATGTACATGGGACTTGTAGTTCTCCAACCACAGATGGTCCTCATGTACCTGGGACTTGTAGTTCTCTAACCACAGATGGTCCTCATGTACCTAGGACTTGTAGTTCTCTAACCACAGATGGCCCTTATGTACCTGGGACTTGTAGTTCTCCAACCACCGATGGTCCTTATTTACCTGGAACATGTAGTTCTGTAACCTCAGATAGCCCTCATGTTGCTGGAGTGTACTTATTTGAATACACATGAGTTTCATGTTATTGGGACTTGTAGTTCCCCAAACACATTGGCCTTTATGTTGCTGAACCACAGATGGCCCCTTATTTAGCTGAATTTGCATTTTTCTGACCACACATGACCTTTATGTTACTGGGACTTGTAGTTCTCCTAGTGGCCTTTAGGGAGGAACTTCTTGTTTCTGAGGCTTGCAATACTTCAACAACAAGTGAACTTCATGCTGCTGAGACTTATAGTTCTTCAACCACAGATGAAGCTCATTTCTGGGACTGATGGTTCTTCAACAATGGGGGACATATTGCTGAGACTTGAAGCTCTCCAACTACAAATGACCTTCATGCTTCTGGAAACTTGTAGTTCTCCAACCACAAATGGCTCATATGTTGCTGGGACTTGTAGTTTTCCAGCAACATGTAGGTGACCTCCTACCACACATCACCTTCATTATGCCAGGACTTGTATTTCTCCAACCTCCCATGTTGCTGGGACTATGAGCATCAATCAGGTGGCAGGTTGCTGGGACTTATAGTTCTTAAACTACACATGACCTTCTGTTGTTTGGACTTGTGGTTCTTCAACCACAGGTGACAGGTTGCTGGGAGTTGTAGTACTCCAATCACACATGACCTTCTTGTTGCTAGGAATTGCAGCCCTTCAACCACAGGTGACATGTTGCTGAGGATGAGTTCTCCAGAAACCGAAGGGTTACCCAAAGCTCTATAGAAGAGAGAGAGCCTTGAGTTGAAATTTCAGTTTGTGCAACAACTGTCACCAAAGAACAAGGAAACCAAGCCGTGACCTCACTTCCCCAAAAGAGAGCACACACCACACACACACACACACACACACATTGACACACAAACACACACACACACACAGTGACACACATACACACACAGTGACATACACACACACTGTGCTGTCATCCGGCCCCTGTGCGCTCAGCTCAGCACCTTGTCAGCCATGGTGGCTTCCTGAGGTTCTTCTGCAGGTTCTGGAGGAACCAGGTGGAAATGGACTGCACCATCAAGGTAAGTGCTCCTGAATTATGGACTACATGGACTGGGGACACACTGGACACCCCCTCCCCCCCTTCTTCCTCCCTGCTGAGAGTCAGTCAGGCTTGGTTGGGGCGGTAATCCGGGGCCCCCACTCTTTCCTCCTGGTACCAGATTTCCTCTTCCTTCCCCTTGGCGGTTCATGTCTCAGCTTAAATATCACCGAAAGCTCCAACTTGAAGATCTCAAAGGGACCTCCAAGCACAAGCAGGACCCCAGGGCAGAATGGGGAACCCAAAGGGGCCCCCCACAGGGACTGGGTGGTCTGCACTGGGCACCTGCTGGCATCAGGGAATGAGGAGATGGACTGGAACTGCAAGGAAGAGGAGGTGGAGGGAATGGCCCATCGCACTTACCAAGGCTCCAGGTTACCCCAACATTGGCCAGAGGGGTGTCAGATCTGGGGGGACACAATGTATCTGCAGGTAGGAGTAGGGGTGCAGCAAAAACGAACCCCCACTTCATTTAATGAAGGCTGATAAAGCTGTATACTCACACATAACATGAACATTTATTTATTTTTATTATGCCTTTCTCTTCACATCAATATGATTATTAATTCATGATTTAAATATTAATTCTCCTGTTGCTCCCGGTGTGTCATCTGAGTCTTGATTATCTTAAATATCGTCTTGTTATTACTTTACCACTTTTATATATATAACTTTTCCCTGTATCTTTATTTCCTTTTTTTTTTTATATTTGTATTATTATAAGGTTTTGCAAATTCCTTTAATAGTATTTTATAAACACTTAGCCCGGGGTTCAGTATCAATCATTTAATATTTATTTTTTTCTTATTCGTACATTTTTAATAGAACTATTTTATTTATATTTACATACTTACCAACATTTTATCCACCATGTTGAGCCATCACTTTTCGTCACCAATGTAATGAATGTTAAGAGCGCCAACATCTTGGGTCGCTGTACAAAGCTTAGTACTCCGATGACTTATTTTCTAATTTTATTTTAATTTATCCATGATTTTAAGTATTTTACAGCTTTGTAAGCTTACATTTATCACAGTAAAATGGACCCGTTTTAGTGCGGGAGGCCATACAAAATTTGCTACAATTACATCGTTTTATTCATTTGGAAATAATGAAAGGATGTTTTAAAATAATTTAAAATAAATATATAGAGAGAGATATATAGAGATATATATTTAGTTATTTTCTTAATTTTTATAAACAATAGAAGTTTTATTTGTAACAAGAATTTAATTCTGAACACAAATAAAACCGATGCCGGAATAGATCTGCCTTGCGATGCCGATAATATAACCTGGTAATTGTTACTTTCTTATCTACAAGTCTTTAGGATTTTAGAATATTCGACGATTTTTGTTGCTGGAAGTTTGATGCGGTCGGCGGATTCACAATCCTGCGATCTCCTCGTTTCACAACAAATGTCACAATTATAGATCTTTGTTCTTCAGCTCTTCCATTATATTCTGGTCACAATAGAAAGCTTTGTTCTTTTAGTTTAGTTTGCTCGCAGGGTCGGATATTTATTTGATTCGGATCGCAAATAAGAAAGAAAAAAAAAAAAAGGAGATGCAGACAAATCAGGTTCATTCAGGTGACAGTTGGACCGGGCAGATCGTATTGTGCTCTGTGCAGACAGAAAATTGTCATTTTGGCCGATAGTGGTCGGTCGAGGTTCTGATCTGCCTGTGGAAGCCTTTCTGTGTTCGCATACACCTGCAGATTTGGTCGGGCAATTAACCCTTCCGAGTCGAAACGCTGCTGGTTCTGATGGTGTGGAAAGTCAAGATAAAGCTGCATTGTGGTTGGTTTTTAAATTACTGTTTTACTGGTCATATCGGTTAAAGGGCCAGCCCACCCAAAATTGGTATCTGACAGGCAGTCAGTTTGCTCATGTATTATCAGGGTTATTCACAAAGAGGGTGAAGAGTTTGGAGGAGTTTGGAGAAGTGAACAATCTAGGACAAAACAGCTGATTTGGAAAAATTCTCCAATTCCGCTCACTTTCCAGGTCAGCGATGTTGTCCTGGATTGTTCACGTCTCCGGCCTTCTCCAAACTCTTCACCCTTTTTATGAATAGACCTGATACATATGTTCCAGAATCGAGCAGAAAGAACACCCTATCATAGTTCCTGGATGTGATTCCTTGAGTTTAGGATATCCCCGCCCACCTTGGGTATACTGGCTCCTCCCTCTGTGGTCTCTGTCACACAATATCCCTTAAAATCTATCAGGCAGTATGGGAGCCCCTTGTAATGACCTATGTCATGGCTCTAAGATGTTAAAACCATGCACCTGCAAGTGGGGCACTGCACCTAAGGAAGGAGGGGGGTATAGGATTTGCCTAACTGTAGTATGTGTCTAGACAGCTTCCTGCAGAGAGGAGGGGGACATACTGTGCAAGGTGGGGATAGGTATAGGGTAGAAGGGTGATGTGCGGTCAGGGCTGTAACTATGTGTGATGGGGCTCCATAGCAAAACCATCAAAGTAGACCTGAACTCAAAAAGTGAAGATTTGCTATATTACAGCGATCATTTACAAAAAGTGAGATTATGTGATGTCACTTCTGTGCTGCTCACTGTTCTTCTTGCTATTGAGATATAGATTATAACAGTGCAGTTGCTGCAAGTGTTTAGTGGGACAGTCTGCCTACTATGTCCCCATGATAAATTCCAGTCCCCCACACCTCTCTGCCCCACTACTGCTGTCATTTTTGCCTTAAATGCAGTTCCTATAGTGATATAGAATAATGAGTATTTTCGTAGCGGTCATATGCAGTTCCCCAGATTTTATACACATTTATTTTATCTAACTCGATTTGCCAAATTCTATTCACTATGTAGCTCAGCAGCCGTGGGCCCCATTGCAGCTGCATGGTGTGCTATGGCTATACCCTTGGCGGTGGTGGAGTAGGGTTTTAGATACGGTTGGATAATAGATAAATGATGCCCTAAGCAGACCCCAACAACGGCACCCTACTCGGACCCTCCATTGCTTAACTGGCAAGACATTATGGAGCTCTGGGCCTTGCCGAAATTCCCCTCTGGCCGGGAGAGGTCTTTGGGGCTGTAATGCGCCTGCGTGTCCATGAGATAGGGCTTGCCAAGTAAACATTGGCGGCCGCAGCAATCAGATCTTAGTAAGTATCCGTCTAAAGAAGGGGAGGATGGGATTGGTTAGCTCGGGGCAAAGGGGCAATGCACATTCTTCTCTGTTTAAGGGCCCAGTCACACCATATCCAGTGCGTCCCGGTGCAGTTCTCGCCCGGATCACATAGATGAGGGATGGCCAAACTCCGGCCCTCCAGCTGTGGTGAAACTGCAAATCCCATGAAGCATCTCTCTCCGGGAGTCATGTCTGTGGCTGTGAGAATCTTGAAAAGCCTCATGGGATCTGTAGTTCCACCACAGCTAGAGGGCCACAGTTTGGCCATCCCTGACATAGACCAATGATGGTCAATCCTGCCCCGCTAGAGGAGGATAGGCTGGTAGCATGGTAGCTGCAGAGTTGTAGACCATAACTCCCCATACGGGGCAAAAATTTAGGGCCCCCCGCCTTGTATCTTGCATTGGGGGTGCATATGTGTCAAGCTATGTCATGGCACCCACCAAACACCAAAATATCGGTTTGGGGTGAAGTTTTGGGCCCTAACCCCCAGACTTGTGTTGAGTCAGCAATGCAACTTTTTGAAATAACAGGGTCTACACAGCAGCCAGGCACCTAGTATTTCCGGGAGCAATCTCAGCCCCCATATGTGCCATAATGGCTGCAGGCTTCCTTTGAGTGAAGTGACCTGTGATTGGTTGATGCATTTTTTTTTTCACTTTGTTCCCTTCACTGGTTATTGAGCAAATATAAATGACTCTGTTAGCATTTAATCGCAACCCTGCAAAACAGCCGCCCTTTGCAGTTTACAAGCGAAAGAGCAAAAACTCAAACGTTACATAATGCAAAAAAAGCGGCTTTTAAAAATTCTCGACTGTGTATAAAAAAAAAAGGTTCCCAGCAGAGCGATACAGAAACTGAGACAACTGACACCGCCGGGGTAACCTGCTCTGCCAACCCATGGACCCAACTCTACGGAGAGCACTTGGGGCACCGTGGGCCCGTGCCCAGGGAAGCACCAAGCCCCGAAATGTTCAAATTGTGATACATCTTTCCTTGGTTTGTTTCTTCTGACCTCTGGACATTTACATTCCATATGAGGCCCCAGCTTACGGTTCAGTTCCGAGATGTACGGGGTGTAAGGGAGGTCCAGAATAATCCAAAGACTCTTTACAGTTCAAAAAAATGTGAAACCATTTCTTCTCGTTTGGTGGGCTGTGCCATGGAACGGGCCCATGCTGACTCCAACATAGCAGCGCTTTTATCTAACAGAATGGCATGGGTTAAAGTGTATGTAAACTATAACACTATAGGTTGACCCTGCCGGAAATGTTGTAAACTGAAAACTTCCTGCGCTCTCCTGCTTGTGCTGCACTCTTACCAGTTACATTGCTGCCAGCTTTTTTGGACCACAGGACATTTTCCCTTTTTGTTTTGGAGATGAGGAAAGGGGAGGAGCTCTTTAGTCTTGTCTTAACAGGTTAAAAAAAAGGGAAAAAGCCTGAAAAAAGAAAAACGAATACAGCCGCCGCCACATCTCAGCGCTAGTAAGCTGCAATAGGTTACATTTTTGTTATTGGGTGTAGAGAAATTTTCTGAGGCGGAGTTTCGCAAAAGGGCACCATTAGGCCTGTGTCAATGGGATTTTGTTTGCTTCAGGTGAGTTTTGCATTCCCTACAAGCAGGGCCGGATTTCCCGCAAGGCCAACCAAGGCCCGGACCGGGGCAGCAGGGAGTAGAGGGGCAGCAGGGGTGTGGATTGTTGGCAGGAAGGGGGGCGCATTGAGGAACCTGGCCTTGGGGCAACAGAGAGAGTAAATCCAGCCTACAAGTCAATGGCTGTCTGACTGACACCCTGAATCAAGCACCCAGTGCAACCACCTTTTCTGTTTACCCCATTGGCCCGACCCTGGTGGCCAGCATCAACTGCAACCCTTCTGTCATTCTTTATTCATCCAGCAAGAATGTTAATACAGCTTAGGTCGGCCCAAAAGTGAAAGTTTAGCGATGGGTAGAGCTTGGTGAGGAGAGACCGCCCCCGGCTCCTTATATCATGGGCCAATAGGGACATACGGTTTAAAGAAGGGGGCAAGAAGGCTGCAGAAATGATGCAGGAAGGGTGCAGAAATGATGCAAGAAGGGTGCAGAAATGATGCAGGAAGGGTGCAGAAATGATGCAAGAAGGGTGCAGAAATGATGCAAGAAGGGTGCAGAAATGATGCAAGAAGGGTGCAGAAATGATGCAAGAAGGGTGCAGAAATGATGCAAGAAGGGTGCAGAAATGATGCAAGAAGGGTGCAGAAATGATGCAAGAAGGGTGCAGAAATGATGCAAGAAGGGTGCAGAAATGATGCAAGAAGGGTGCAGAAATGATGCAAGAAGGGTGCAGAAATGATGCAGGAAGGGTGCAGAAATGATGCAAGAAGGGTGCAGAAATGATGCAAGAAGGGTGCAGAAATGATGCAAGAAGGGTGCAGAAATGATGCAGGAAGGGTGCAGAAATGATGCAAGAAGGGTGCAGAAATGATGCAAGAAGGGTGCAGAAATGATGCAAGAAGGGTGCAGAAATGATGCAGGAAGGCTGCAGAAATGATGCAGGAAGGGTGCAGAAATGATGCAAGAAGGGTACAGAAATGATGCAGGAAGGGTGCAGAGATGATGTAAGAAGGGTGCAAGAAGGGTGCAGAAATGATACAAGAAGGCTGCAGAAATGATGCAGGAAGGGTGCAGGAAGGGTGCAGAAATGATGCAAGAAGGGTGCAGGAAGGGTGCAGAAATGATGCAAGAAGGGTGCAGGAAGGGTGCAGAAATGATGCAAGAAGGGTGCAGGAGAAGGGTGCAGAAATGATGCAAGAAGGGTGCAGGAATGATGCAAGAAGGGTGCAAGGCCAAGTGTTGACTTGAAAAATTAAATTGGGCAGTTTGGAGTTTGGGGGGCATTCAGGGGGTGTTCAGGCTTCAGTCATCTGCAAACTTTTCCTTTAAATTGCCTTACAGTACAGTTCTGCACCAATGGAGTAGTGAACCATAAATAGAATTTGTAAGTTTCATAGTCTCATCAGAACTGACTATGACTCAGATTCGGTTCATGATGGAAATGTATATATCTGCAGACCCTAAAGGGCACTGCGGCCTGTTCTCAGCCTAAAATGGCCGGCAGCAGAGAGTAACATACAATGTACCGGACACAGCTGCGGTCTACACTAATTCTTCCTGAGCTCAGCGCTTGTTGTGTGGTCAGCTTGGCCCGAATTCAGCCAGCGCTGTGAAATCTGTGCTCAGAATGAATGATTTCATTGGAAGCCTACAGGGGAAAATGCCCATTGTGCACAGAGGAAAGGCCACGACCCGAGCGTAAATATATATATATATAGATATCTTGATAAAGCTGGTGCGGCTTTGACGTATCTCCAGTGCAAGACCCACGAGTTCCTCCTACTTTGGATTGATATGAATACACAGATGACATACGTATATGGGTGCTGCTTTATTTGCCAAAGGATTTGTGTTTCTGTCCCCCCAGCCTGAGATTTACACAGCTCTGCCCCACAGCAAAGTCACAGTTTGTGACTACACTTTCCAGTACTGCAGTTACGCAGTGTAGCCTGGTCTCCTCCCCGCCCCCGACCCGTGATTGGACAGTGAAGGAGCATGAGTAAACCAATAAGCTGATCCCTCTGCTCTCTCATCATGTCAGCGTGTTTCTTCTCAGCACATGTGCATGCTGCAAAGCCTAATTGGCCCAGACTATTGCCCCTCCCAGTCTGATATCAAGATAATGGCAATTAGAGAGATATAACAGGACGGGCATCCAGGGGAAGGGTGGGAATTTGGGATAAATATTAAAAGCTGTTGACTGATAAGCTTCGTCCCCGATCACAATGTTCAGTACAACGGCCCAAACACAGCTTGTATCTGCACTGGGCAAAATCAGGACATGTGGAGAGAGTCTGAGCTAGAGGGGCGGGATGTCAGCTGTGGAAGAGACAGTCCCTGTAGAACATGGAGGCAGCTGTGGAAGAGACAGTCCCTGTAGAACATGGAGGCAGCTGTGGAAGAGACAGTCCCTGTAGAACATGGAGGCAGCTGTGGAAGAGACAGTCCCTGTAGAACATGGAGGCAGCTGTGGAAGAGACAGTCCCTGTAGAACATGGAGGCAGCTGTGGAAGAGACAGTCCCTGTAGAACATGGAGGCAGCTGTGGAAGAGACAGTCCCTGTAGAACATGGAGGCAGCTGTGGAAGAGACAGTCCCTGTAGAACATGGAGGCAGCTGTGGAAGAGACAGTCCCTGTAGAACATGGAGGCAGCTGTGGAAGAGACAGTCCCTGTAGAACATGGAGGCAGCTGTGGAAGAGACAGTCCCTGTAGAACATGGAGGCAGCTGTGGAAGAGACAGTCCCTGTAGAACATGGAGGCAGCTGTGGAAGAGACAGTCCCTGTAGAACATGGAGGCAGCTGTGGAAGAGACAGTCCCTGTAGAACATGGAGGCAGCTGTGGAAGAGACAGTCCCTGTAGAACATGGAGGCAGCTGTGGAAGAGACAGTCCCTGTAGAACATGGAGGCAGCTGTGGAAGAGACAGTCCCTGTAGAACATGGAGGCAGCTGTGGAAGAGACAGTCCCTGTAGAACATGGAGGCAGCTGTGGAAGAGACAGTCCCTGTAGAACATGGAGGCAGCTGTGGAAGAGACAGTCCCTGTAGAACATGGAGGCAGCTGT
>NW_017308079.1:118479-127932 GCF_000935625.1 Nanorana parkeri | reverse complement strand
AATTCTTCCTGAGCTCAGCGCTTGTTGTGTGGTCAGCTTGGCCCGAATTCAGCCAGCGCTGTGAAATCTGTGCTCAGAATGAATGATTTCATTGGAAGCCTACAGGGGAAAATGCCCATTGTGCACAGAGGAAAGGCCACGACCCGAGCGTAAATATATATATATATAGATATCTTGATAAAGCTGGTGCGGCTTTGACGTATCTCCAGTGCAAGACCCACGAGTTCCTCCTACTTTGGATTGATATGAATACACAGATGACATACGTATATGGGTGCTGCTTTATTTGCCAAAGGATTTGTGTTTCTGTCCCCCCAGCCTGAGATTTACACAGCTCTGCCCCACAGCAAAGTCACAGTTTGTGACTACACTTTCCAGTACTGCAGTTACGCAGTGTAGCCTGGTCTCCTCCCCGCCCCCGACCCGTGATTGGACAGTGAAGGAGCATGAGTAAACCAATAAGCTGATCCCTCTGCTCTCTCATCATGTCAGCGTGTTTCTTCTCAGCACATGTGCATGCTGCAAAGCCTAATTGGCCCAGACTATTGCCCCTCCCAGTCTGATATCAAGATAATGGCAATTAGAGAGATATAACAGGACGGGCATCCAGGGGAAGGGTGGGAATTTGGGATAAATATTAAAAGCTGTTGACTGATAAGCTTCGTCCCCGATCACAATGTTCAGTACAACGGCCCAAACACAGCTTGTATCTGCACTGGGCAAAATCAGGACATGTGGAGAGAGTCTGAGCTAGAGGGGCGGGATGTCAGCTGTGGAAGAGACAGTCCCTGTAGAACATGGAGGCCGCTGTGGAAGAGACAGTCTCTGTAGAACATGGAGGCAGCTGTGGAAGAGACAGTCCCTGTAGAACATGGAGGCAGCTGTGGAAGAGACAGTCCCTGTAGAACATGGAGGCCGCTGTGGAAGAGACAGTCCCTGTAGAACATGGAGGCAGCTGTAGAAGAGACAGTCTCTGTAGAACATGGAGGCCGCTGTAGAAGAGTCGTTGGTGGTAAAACAGACAAGGTCAGGGCTGTCTGCGGTTAAGACAGAGAGTCAAACTACCACCAGGTATCATGAGACCCAAAGAACCTTTCAGGGTTCAGATGTAGACCACGGAGAGAAGCACCAAACCTGGGTGGTGCAGTGACACGTTTGTTTATCAATATAATCAGGAGAGGGTCACGGAGCCCGACGCTGTCATTCTTCAGAACTGGTTACACATGGATGAGCAATGCTGTTAAAAATGTTAAAAAAAAGAGTTTCACTTCTGCCAAATCCCTTTGTTTTGCTAGAGTAGCAAGTTTGTGGCACCTGAGACTGCTGGTAAATCTCTCTCTCTCTCTCTCTCTCTCTCTCTCTATATATATATATATATACACAGGAGCACAATAAGTATATAAGCACAACATATGTCTTCAGGTGTTTCCAGTGAAGATTCAGTTGATCCTCCATCGTACAGACATTGTAGAAAATGGGGCTCTTCCAGCCTTGTGGGCTCTTCCAACCTTTTGTGCTGTGCACAAAGCCTGCTCCATAAAGACAAGGGTGACAAAGTTTGGGAGCAACTGCAATTGTGAGCCAGGTCTTCTCATCCATCCACAATAACCGACCTCACAAATGGGAACAAATTCCCAAAGACACCCTCCAGAATCTTGTGGAAGGTTGTCCCAGGAAAGTGGAGGACAACAGTCTTGGTGAAGACCCTTTTCTGTTCCACCATGACTGTCCCCTGTGTACAAAGCCAACTCCATAAAGACATGGTGGGACCAGATTGATGAGGGGGAAATTAAATGTTCTGCGCAGAACCCTGACCTAAACCCTACTCAACTCTTTTGGGATGAATTGGAAGAGCAATTGTGAGCCAGATCTTCTCATCCAACATCAGGACCTGACCTCATAAATGTGTACAAGTTCTCAAAGACACCCTCCAAAATCTTATTGACTTATTGTCTTAGAAAAGCGGAGGCTGTTATAGCCACAAAGAGGTGGCCAACAGTTTTGGTAAAGGCCCTTTTCTGTCCCACCATGACTGTCCCCTGTGTACAAAGCTAGCTCCATAATGTGATCAGGTTGGTGAAGACCTTTAATTATTGAAGAGTCAGAGCACTGTGCAGCCATATTACCCCATACAGAAGCCAGGGACAGCTCTTATGCTCAGCATGGGGCCCGGTGTGCCTCTAATTACCTAGAGGGGCCCATCTAGGATTACTGTCTGTCCGCTGATACAGTACACGAGCAGGGGAGATAAGCTCAGGAGCTTCCACTGATGAATCCTACATCATACAAAGACATTGTAGATAATGGGGCTCTTCCAGCCTTGTGGTCACAGTTTTGGTGAAGGCCCTTTTCTGTTCCACCATGGCTGTCCCCTGTGTAGAAAGCCAGCTCCATAAAGATATGGTTTGGCCAGCTTGGTGTGGAGGAACTTGAGTGTCCTGCACAGAGCCCTGACCTCAACCCGATAGAACACCTTGGGGATGAACTGGATCACCAATTGTGAGCCGGGTCTTCTCATCCAACATCAGTACCTGACCTCACAAATGGACACAAATTCCCAGAGACACCCTCCGAAATCTTGTGGAAAGCCTTCCCAGAAGAGTGGAGGATGGTATAGCCACAAAGAAGGGGGGGGTGGGTGCTACTTTTAATGAATGTTCATGGTTTTGGAATAGGACGTTCGACAAGCAGTATCTGGAAAAGGTCCTTTAGAACCCAAAGCAAAAGGGTCAAAGTGCACCCCTGTTACCGTTTTCCCAATCCCCTGCAGACTTCCCACCCTGCCACCAGCCCCCTTTTTATAACTTACGTTTTTTTTCTTGTATGCGCCATAGGACCAGGGGTCAGGCTGGTGGGCAGTTGGGATCGGCTGGGTTTTCAGAACAGGCAAGCGTATCCCTCGTGTTATCTTTCAATACATAGAACTCTGACATAGAACTCTGATATAGAACTCTGATGTAGAACTCTGACATAGAACTCTTATATAGAACTCTGCTATAGAACTCTGACGTAGAACTCTGACATAGAACTCTGATATAGAACTCTGATATAGAACTCCGATATAGAACTCCGATGTAGAACTCCGATGTAGAACTCCGACGTAGAACTCCGACGTAGAACTCCGATATAGAACTCCGATATAGAACTCTGATGTAGAACTCCGATGTAGAACTCCGACGTAGAACTCTGATGTAGAACTCTGATGTAGAACTCTGATATAGAACTCTGATATAGAACTCTGATGTAGAACTCTGATGTAGAACTCTGACATAGATTCTCTCTCTTTTCACTCCAGCAACACACTAGGTAGGGCCCCGGTGTCAGCAGCCTTATATAGTGTGGGGCTGGGACTCAGCTACAGCTATGAGCCATGATTGGGCGGAGTCATCATGACTTTGCCCAATCATGGCTCTAACAGAGTACAGAGCCCTGATTGGGCGAAGTCTTGGACCTGACCTATGGTCAGGTGCAAGCCTTTACCCAATTAGAGCTTCAGATGGCGCATTGCCTTGTGGGATGTTGCGCGGCCGAACAGACGGCGAACATCCCACAAACGCGAACGCTCGAACTAGCGATGTTCGAGTCGAACTTACAGCCCATCCCTATTGCTGACCCTCTTCTGAAATGCTAGGGGCCTGGATCCAGTACCTGAATGCAAAAGTGCTATCAGAGCTTCTAATCTGCCTACTTGTCCCGAGTCCATAGCGGAGTACTGAAGCCGTAGGATCGGCATGACATTCAGGGATCATGTAGGGAGGTCAGCAATGGCTGCTTCCATACCTCATCAGTACAGGATTCCTTTAAAGCCCAAATTCAGCTACAGATCATTTTTTATTGAAATTTTAGATATAACAGGTAGATTTTACAACCTCTGTTATGGTTTCCTTGCTGTTTGTGCCCCCGTTGCAGAAATTTCCCACCACTTCCTGTTCCTGGGACACAACAGGAAGTAAGGGAACCTGCTCAAGGAGCACACAGCAACAAAAGCGGGATCCAACCTTTCGCCATGTTATCCAAATCTGACAGAGAGGGGATATTGTATACAGGAGTAATGAACGGATAAACTCATCTGCAGCTCTGACAGGCAGATTTTATTGAGTGGAGGGGGTGTTGCAGCCACCCGTGGAGTTCAGGCAGAGATCAGGCACAGGTTGTGCAACTCTCCAGAAAGTGTTTCTTATGTCGTGTTGCATAATTGTCACCGCGTACAAAATCCATTTGTTTGTTGCTGGTTCCACTCTGGGATGTTGCGACATCGGGCGGTGAACGGGGTAACCCGGCTTTGTCCATTTCACTCTCATTAAGTGAGTTGAAGTGAATGTACGATGCGGCGCGCGTCTCTTCTGACATTCGATAAAGTTTCCTCCCGGAGAGTAAATGTGAAACAGAAAAAGAGAATTAGATTCAGGATGTGACCGGCAGAGCCGATCCCCCGATGACCTTTCCACCCCCCCGGTATGATCCAGCCTATTATTATACTATAACTCTGACATATACCGCAGCGCTGTACAGAGAACACTGAGCCAGTCACATCAGTCTCTGTACAGAGGAGCTTACACTCTAATGTCCCCACCCCCCACAGCCACATCAGTCTCTGTTCAGAGGAGCTTACACTCTAATGTCCCCACCCCCCACAGCCACATCAGTCTCTGTTCAGAGGAGCTTACACTCTAATGTCCCCACCCCCCACAGCCACATCAGTCTCTGTTCAGAGGAGCTTACACTCTAATGTCCCCACCCCCCACAGCCACATCAGTCTCTGTTCAGAGGAGCTTACACTCTAATGTCCCCACCCCCCACAGCCACATCAGTCTCTGTTCAGAGGAGCTTACACTCTAATGTCCCCACCCCCCACAGCCACATCAGTCTCTGTTCAGAGGAGCTTACACTCTAATGTCCCCACCCCCCACAGCCACATCAGTCTCTGTTCAGAGGAGCTTACACTCTAATGTCCCCACCCCCCACAGCCACATCAGTCTCTGTTCAGAGGAGCTTACACTCTAATGTCCCCACCCCCCACAGCCACATCAGTCTCTGTTCAGAGGAGCTTACACTCTAATGTCCCCACCCCCCACAGCCACATCAGTCTCTGTTCAGAGGAGCTTACACTCTAATGTCCCCACCCCCCACAGCCACATCAGTCTCTGTTCAGAGGAGCTTACACTCTAATGTCCCCACCCCCCACAGCCACATCAGTCTCTGTTCAGAGGAGCTTACACTCTAATGTCCCCACCCCCCACAGCCACATCAGTCTCTGTTCAGAGGAGCTTACACTCTAATGTCCCCACCCCCCACAGCCACATCAGTCTCTGTTCAGAGGAGCTTACACTCTAATGTCCCCACCCCCCACAGCCACATCAGTCTCTGTTCAGAGGAGCTTACACTCTAATGTCCCCACCCCCCACAGCCACATCAGTCTCTGTTCAGAGGAGCTTACACTCTAATGTCCCCACCCCCCACAGCCACATCAGTCTCTGTTCAGAGGAGCTTACACTCTAATGTCCCCACCCCCCACAGCCACATCAGTCTCTGTTCAGAGGAGCTTACACTCTAATGTCCCCACCCCCCACAGCCACATCAGTCTCTGTTCAGAGGAGCTTACACTCTAATGTCCCCACCCCCCACAGCCACATCAGTCTCTGTTCAGAGGAGCTTACACTCTAATGTCCCCACCCCCCACAGCCACATCAGTCTCTGTTCAGAGGAGCTTACACTCTAATGTCCCCACCCCCCACAGCCACATCAGTCTCTGTTCAGAGGAGCTTACACTCTAATGTCCCCACCCCCCACAGCCACATCAGTCTCTGTTCAGAGGAGCTTACACTCTAATGTCCCCACCCCCCACAGCCACATCAGTCTCTGTTCAGAGGAGCTTACACTCTAATGTCCCCACCCCCCACAGCCACATCAGTCTCTGTTCAGAGGAGCTTACACTCTAATGTCCCCACCCCCCACAGCCACATCAGTCTCTGTTCAGAGGAGCTTACACTCTAATGTCCCCACCCCCCACAGCCACATCAGTCTCTGTTCAGAGGAGCTTACACTCTAATGTCCCCACCCCCCCCACTCACATCAGTCTCTGTACAGAGGAGCTTACACTCTAATGTCCCCCCACAGGTTTTGGTGGGAGGGGCTTAAAATGTAAAACATGCTTCAGGGTTTGTAGAATGCATTGCGCATAGCGGTCTAGTGCAATCCCAGTAAGGCGACGGCAGCAATCATTTTTTTGGGGTTCCATAAGCCCAGATCACTCAGGAAAAACATGTTAAACAGTGGGCGGGGCTGTGACACAAGGAGGGTTATGATTTGGGCAAAATAAAAGTCTGATGAAATAAAAGTGGGGAAAAAAAAGAGATAAATGCAACAAACGTATACCAGTGAGAGGATTGGTAAAGGGGAACTCGGGGTCTTAACCCTTTCATACGCTGTCAGTCAGCTTTGTCCTGGCCTGGCGGGAGTCTGGGGACCGTCCTCGCCATCTCGAACGCCGCCATGCCTTTCCCAGCACAGGAAGTTGGAAGGCCATTGTGATTATCTGCTCTTATCTGCAGCTCCAGACAGGCCACAGCTTCCGGCCCAGCATCCTGCGTCCCTCTCCCCACACCCTGAGCCTGGATCCAGAGGAATGCAGCTTTCCCACCTTCACTCCTTCTTCATAGCACAGTCCTCCATGGAGGGTCTATTTCTAGGGAGATTACAGTGTGCTCTAAGCAAGTGCTAAATCATAGCAATGGTTCTGAACTCTGCGTTATTTATAATGCAGCCCCCACATGGGTACAGTATGTGTTTGCTGTGCTGCTGAGATAAGATTAATTACAGGACAATCGCTGTGTAGCAGTATGTAGCAGCAGAGCCTGCCTGTATAGTAAACAAAAATGCTGTGCGCATGTGTAAACTCTGTGCTGCGTGTGTGCTGTATGTGTTCTGTGTTGTGTATGCTCTATCCCATGTTGCTTCTGTGCTGTGTATGATCTATGATCAGTATGTGTGGATTGTGTGTTGTCTGCGGTTCTGTGCTGTTTATGCTCTGTACCATGTTTGTTTTATGCTGTGCGTGCTCTATTATAAGTGTTGTGTGTGCTCTGTATGTGTGTGCCGTCTGCTGTATGTGTTCTATGTTATGTGTGCTCAGTTACACCCTTGTTCTGTGCTGTGTATGGTCTATGATCAGTGTTGAATGTGTGCTCTGGGTTTGCTGACTGGTGTATGATTTCTACACTGTGTGTTCTCTATAATAAATGTTGCATGTGAGCTCTGTGTGTGCTGTCTGGTGTACGAGTTCTCGGCAGTTTGTGCTCTACGTCGTGTATGCTCTATACCCTGTTTGTACTGTGCTTTGTGTAATCAGTGATAAGTTATGTATGTGTGCTCTGTATGTGTGTGCTCTCTGGATATGGGTTCTATGCTGTGTGTGCTCTATGCTCTATGTCAAGTGCTGTGTGTGCTCTGTGTGATGAGATGTCTGCTGTGTGTGTTCAATGCTGTGTATGTTCTTTACATGTTTGATCTGTGCTGTGTGTGTGCTCTCTGGATATGGGTTCTATGCTCTGTGTGATCTATGACAATTGTTGTTTGTGTGCTCTGTGTGTGTGCTCTCTGGTATATGAGTTCTATTCTGTGTGCTCTCTGTGTTGTGAGCTGACTGTTGTATGAATTTTGTGCTCTTTACCATGTGTTTTCTATGCTGTGTGTGCTCTGCGATAAGTGTATGTATGCTTTTTGTGTGCATTGTCTGGTGTATGAGTTCTATGCTGTGTGTGCTCTATGATAAGTGTTGTATGTGTGCCCTCTTCTTGTGAGGGTTGCGTGCCTGCAGCTATATGCAGTCTATGCTGTGTGTGTTCTATGATAAGTGTTATGTGTGCCCTGTGTTGTGTGTCTTCATTGTTTACAAACATTGTTACATTGTATTGTCGTTGTTGTCTTCCTGTTTACAAACATTGTTACATTGTATTGTCGTTGTGGTCTTCTTGGGTGCTCAGTAGTCCTCGGATGGCCAAAGTAATGCAGAAAAGAAATAGACACCGGCACTCCAATAGTAAATCGATTACGTCTATTTATTGACGTGCATCAAAAGCAAAATAAAACACTTAGTGCGACGTTTCGGGGACATACAGGAACCCCTTCATCAGGCAAAACAAGGGTCCTTTAGGACCGGGCACTCCAGATGTGGTGGAACTACAAGTCCCACCGTGCACCTGCCTCTGGGAGTCATGGATGTGGCTGTCAGAGTCTTGCAGTGCCTCATGGGACTTGTCGTTCTACAACACAACACGTGCTGCAATGTCAGTGCATTCAGATGATGCGTTGGGTTGCGTTTCAAGATGAATGGCACCGCATTGCACCAACGTGCGTTCTCCTTGGAGTGTCGCTGGGGTCCCTAAGACACTGTCTCGGTGTACACGGGGCCTTAGGGGCCCCAACGCATCATAACGCATACCCCATTAAATACCTGAGCTGTTTGCCGCAGCGGGGGAGGGATCAGGTCATTTTGTTGTTAAAGGATTTCTGTTCATCCAATAATGGCGGCTCAGCGTCACATGTGGGTGTTACCTAGGGCGGTCTATATGCAAATACAGCCTGCCTAGGAACTCCCACTTCTCCAACTGACACCCGCCCATCAAGGAATTTTGTTATTTGCATAACTCCTCCCACTGCTGAGAGTTCTTGAGGGGTACTGAGGCAGGGTGCTTTGATGCATAGCTATGTACAGCCCCCTGCTGGCCCGTCCCACCAGCCATCAAGGCAATATGATATTTGCATAATCCCTCCCACCACTCCCATCAGGACAGAGGGCTCTTGAGAGTCGTACTGAGGCAGGAAGCTATGTACAGCCCCCTGCAGGCCCCTCCCACCAGCCATGATCTGCCTGCATTACAGAGAGAAGCACAGAGAATCAATAGTGACAGCACCGAGTAATAAGATATGTAATTAAATAATAAATAAAATAAACTTTATTTTTGTTGCCCCCACCGCATACTCAAAGTGACATTTAAAATAGGCGAAATGATTGGAGGTTCACGTCAGTTCAGAAGAAGTTTATAAGATACAAGAAAACTTGATACAATCTTTCACATACTTAACGTGGTGCCAGTTGAGGCCATTTACCCCCCCTCCCCTCCCCCGGGGGGTGGGCATCCCATTGATGGCACAGAGGAAGTGACCTGGGCCGGTGGAGGGGGGAGATTAGGACCTCCTTGGTGACATTCTGTAGATTTGGCTTTTTGCTCTGAAGATTATTTTGTGGTTACAAAGCACTTCCTGTTTATACAGAGCTTCTTTTATCTGCTACATGATCGACCTCATTCACGCGTCACGCCGTTTAGGTGCGGGGCGTCGCTGACTCCATCTTCTGCCCCGCCGGAGGGGCTGTCATATCTCAACAGCAATTTCCAGGACTTTCCAGAGTTGAGATTAGGTTCAACTTCCCATCAGATCCCCCCATCCCCCTCC
>NW_017308079.1:108126-118460 GCF_000935625.1 Nanorana parkeri | reverse complement strand
CCCCAATGACCGATCGGAGACCCGTTGCCAATAAAAAAACAGCTCATCCCGCCGGCATGTTGCTTCAGGGGCCCCAGAAATCGAGGAGCCACTTCTGTGGCGATGGGGACGCCCATGGATAGAATATCAGGTGATTCCTGCTGAATCGGATGTAATGCACTCCATGTGTACCCAGCTTTACACCCTTTCACATCATAAAGATTTCCTCTCACTTCCTGTTGTGCCTCTTGAAAAGGAAGTAATGGGAAATCTCCACAGACAGCGAGATATAAACTTCCATGAAGATCCTTATCCCTGGTGATTCTTATAGGAAGGTCCTTGTCCCTGGTGATCCTGCCATGGGGGTCCTTGTCCTTGGTGATACTGCCATGAATACCCTTGTCACTGGTGATCCTGCCATGGAGGTCCTTGTTCTTTGGTGATCCTGCCATGGAGGTCCTTGTTCTTTGGTGATCCTGCCATGAAGGTCCTTGTCCCTGGTGATCCTGCCATGAAGATCCTTGTCCCTGGTGATCCTGCCATGGAGGCCCTTGTCCCTGGGGTCTTGCAATGAATATCCTTGTCCCTGGTGATCCTGCCATGAAGGTCCTTGTCCCTGGTGATGTTGCCATGAAGGTCCTTGTCCCTGGTGATCTTTCCATTGAGGTCCTTGTACCTGGCAATCCTGCCATGGAGGTCCTGGTCCCTGTTGATCCTGCCATGGAGGCTACGCTGGGCAAATGCTGAGTGATTGCATGTCTTTCCCGCCAGTAGATGTAGCCAAGAAACAGAGGAAATTCTTATGTATGGCTGTTGGCGCAAGCTTTATAAATTATTGATGTCATGTGATCAGTGATACAATTATTGATGTCATGTGATCAGTGATATCATTAGTGACGTCATGTGATCAGTGATACATTTAGTGATGTCATGTGATCAGTGATACAATTAGTGATGTCATGTGATCAGTGATACAAGTAGTGACGTCATGTGATCAGTGATACAAGTAGTGATGTCATGTGATCAGTGATACAAGTAGTGACGTCATGTGATCAGTGATACAATTAGGGAAGTCATGTGATCAGTGATACGATGGATCCAGTTGGCTGTTGGGAAATGGAGGCAGATAACACAGATAAGGGCTGATGACAAAATCTGACACTTGTTGCTCCAGCAGAAGACGTGACGTCATTTCATGGAAGGGAAGATAATGAAACGATACTGATAAGCTCTAAGAGGACCTGTATAAATGAGAGGACCCACCAGGGACCAGACTGCAGCCCGTCCCTGACAGCCGACTGAAAAATGTCTATGTCATAAGGCGAGGAGTCATTGCAGAATCCCCCTCGGAGGGAATCAGAAGCTTCCTTCACTAGTCAGGAAGCTGGAGGCTAATTAGTGCCGTCACATCTCACCTCGCCATTGGACAAGAGCAGAATAACCGCCATCTTTATCACATGGTATACAATCCTGCAATTTGGCCAAGGTCTTTATTGCTGTCTGTGTCCCCGTTAGGGAGATTCGCCCTCTCTACTCATCCTGGTGACAGTTATCATTGAAAGTGAAAGAAAATCACAAATTTTGGGTTGTCACCAGCATAGGAACAGATGAGAAATCTTCCAATGGGGACACTAGTTCTTGTGGATTGTAGAATTTCCCTCCCTTTGGATTTCCCTTCACTTTCTGTTGTGTCTATCAGACAGGAAGTGGTGGGACACAGATGGCAAAAAAAGAATGTGTTTATTCCTCCTTGCCCATGAAATGCAGACTTTAATGCTGGTTTCATCTAGGGGGGGAAATCCCAAATTCCTTTGCAAGTCTGGATATTATAACATGTAACATGTTTGCCATGTGTGAGTTTCTTCCCATTATATATTTACCTTAATCTTCGGGATCAGCAAACATTGTCATGTGTATTGTTCTTCAATCTTAGTCAAAACTTGGAGCTTCCTGTAATAAAGACCTCTCTGTTTATGTGCAAGGTAACTGGTCTTGTCTCCGCCCCCTCCTGTAGTTTTGCAGGCACCCTGTAGTGGGTGGGGCCTGCTGGGTCCCTCCCACAGCTCCAGCTATTTACAGCGCAGTGATGATGTCACTGCTACTTCTACATGGTAATATCTAGTCATCAGAGTTGCAAGAAACGTGTTGAGAAAGAAAGACGCAAATGAACTGCCAAAGATTTGAGAAGAATGAAACGTGAAGCTCCCAGGATTTGTGGTGAAGGAAAACAGTGCACCTCTCTGATCAGTGTGTGGGTGGCCGTGGTTGCTACTGCACAAAAAGTTGATCGTCACCAAATGAAGAAACTGACAGACTCCATGGATGGGGGGCTGAGGGCTGACACACTCCATGGATGGGGGGCTGAGGGCTGACACACTCCATGGATGGGGGGGCTGAGGGCTGACACACTCCATGGATGGGGGGGCTGAGGGCTGACACACTCCATGGATGGGAGGCTGAGGACTGACAGACTCCATGGACGGGAGGCTGAGGACTGACAGACTCCATGGACGGGAGGCTGAGGACTGACAGACTCCATGGATGGGAGGCTGAGGACTGACAGAATCCATGGATGGGAGGCTGAGGACTGACAGACTCCATGAATGGGAGGGCTGAGGACTGACAGGCACCATGAATGGGGGGGCTGAGGACCGACAAACTCCATGGATGGGAGGCTGAGGACTGGGATTGGCTGTACTGGTCACTGATTTTGTTTTAGAAAATGTCAGAAATGTTTATTTGTACGTTTTGGGTTGTTTGTTTCTTATTCTCACTAAAAGATGAAAATAAACAAGTGAGACGGAACATTTTCCTTTTCCATTTAGTTGTATAATAATCCCGCCCACTGATAGTCGCCCAATCATTGTCCTCCCCCAAATATCCTCCTAAGACACCCAAATCCTCACTTGTACTTTCTTCAATACTCAGGTTTGGGGTTTAGTAACATTTTGGATGGACGGAGAGCGCCGGATGTTCAATAATGAACTGAATCCTCAAAAATACAACTTGCCTAATAATTGTGCACACCGTGTAGTAGAAGTGAGGGGGGCGTTGGGCAACGCTGGCTTGGGTAATCTGCTGATGGAGCAATATCCTGTCTCTGCACAAAATGTTACAAGGTGTATTCTACCGATCTGCTGGACGAGGCCGGACAGTCACACTAAACTGACCCTTATGAAGTGTTTTAAAGGGGAACTACGGTGCATTTTCGGGATGTACCCGTCTACCAATCTTTTATTACCTGTGAGGAATCTTCAGTAAACCTTTTGACTTCTTTTCACTTACTGTCCTGTGTTTGCACCGTCGTATATCAGATACAAAGATTCAGATATTCCCTCTAGGGGCTGAACACAAGGACTGCTGTGAGGAAATGAATTACAGCGTAAACCACCCAGTTAGTTTAGTGTTCTCAGAGGATCATAATGAGTCTTCATGTATCAAGGTGTTCATGGTAAGATCGGGAATTATTTACCTACGCCCACCTAGGTTTAAAGATTCAGGGCAAGTCTTATGCTGATTGGAGGAGAAGGAGTAACTCCAGCTCTTCATGAGAAAATATTGATACATGCACTGTATGGCCAAAGGTTTATGGACACCTATATGAGCTTGTTGGACATCATATTCCAAACCCATGGCCATCAATATGGAGTTGGCCTGCCCCCCAAGATAGCCATTAATATTGAATTGGTACCCCTCCCTCCATGGTCATTAGTATGGAGCTGGTCTCCCCCTCCCTCCATGGCCATTAGTATGGAGGTGGTCTCCCCCTCCCTCCATGGCCATTAGTATGGAGTTGGCCTCCCCCCAACTATGGCCATAAATATGGAGTTGGCCTCCTCTTTGTGGTTATAACATTCTCCACTCTTCTGGGAAGACTTCCCACAAGATTTTGGAGGGTGTCTGTGGGCATTTATGCCCATTTGTGAGGTTAGGTACTGATGTTGGATGAGAAGACCCGGCTCACAATCAGTGTTCCAATTCACCCCAAAGGTGTTCAGTAGGGTTGAGGTCAGGGCTCTGTGCAGGATGCTCGAGTTCCACCAAACTGGTCACACCATGTCTTTATGGAGCTGGATTTATACACAGGGGGTAGTCATGGTGGAACAGAAAAGGGTCTTCACCAAACTGATACCTATAATTGTATACGATCATAACTTTATTTTATATATTAGATCTCATATGCAGCAGGCACTGTATGGTCAGAGTTTGTGGACCCCTGACCATCACACCTCTATGAGCTTGTTGGACATCCCATTCCAAAACCACGGCCATTAATGAGGAGTTGTCCTTCTCTATTTGTAGATATACCACCCTCCATTCTTCTGGGAAGGCTTTACATAAGATGTTGGAGGGTGTCCATGGAATTTGTCCCACTTGTGAGGTCAGGTACTGATGTTGGATGAGAAGACCTGGCTCGTAATCGGCGTTCCAATTCATCCCCAAGGTGTTCAGTAGGGTTGAGGTCAGGGCTCTGTGCAGGACATTTGAGTTCCTTCACACCAAACTGGTCAATCCATGTCTTTATGGAGCTGGCTTTGTACACAGGGGACAGTCATGGTGGAACAGGAAAGGGTCTTCACCCAACTGATACCACAATGTGGGGAGAGCACAATTGTCTACAATGTCTTTGTATGATGGAGGATTAATAGAACCTTCGCTGGAAAATGACTGAATGAATTCATAATTGGTCATACCTTTGGCCATTGGTTGTAGGTGCGATGTTCCAAAAATGTTTGGCCATATAGTGTAATGATTGCACTGAGATTAGAATCTCCTTCGTGCAAAGCAGAGTCCACATACAGAATGTAATAAAAGTAATATGCCTGCCCCCATGTAGGTGACACCCTCTCTTCTAAAGGAAATTCCTGCAGCTTACATCTCTTTGAACCTTTTGGAGTAGACAACTTGTACAGAGTGAAATGAACAATTTTATTTTTAGTAGGAACATAAATAATACAAAAATAATATGTCCCCTTGACTCAAATATTACATGCAATAGTCCAAACAAAAACCAATATAAGAGGTGAGTGACGGCCATTCTTCCCCTATTCACACAGGAGGCTCTGTCAGTGGTCAGCGAGGACCAAACACTCTTCTCACCGCTGCTGCCTAAGACGGAGATGCTAGATGAGTACCCCACCACCATTAAGGAACGCGCCGCTCTCGCCGAAGCCGCCTGGATCTATACCAGCGAGCGACACCTGAATATAAAAGAGGAGCTAGAGGACCGCACAGTGACCAGGTAGGAATGATAAGACTCATGGTAGTGCTTTCCATTCACAGATCAATAAAGATTATGGAGTATCTTCAAGCCAATATTTTTCCCTGGGGATACGAAACTTGTGGAGTCTGTTGTATGTAAAATATCGACTTTTGTCTGAGTGGTGAACAAATAGGTGTGGCCCTTTGCCTCCCACATTGTAAATTGGGCTCAATACCAAGGTCACTGTGGCTCCTACTTACAAATTGGGGTATGCAAGGGAGTGCTGTGTGATCAACCTTAGCAAGGGAACGTGATCAACCTTAGCAAGGGAGCGTGATCAGCCTTAGCAAGGGAGCGGGATCAACCTTAGCAAGGGAACGTGATCAACTTTAGCAAGGGAACGGGATCAACCTTAGCAAGGGAGCGTGATCTACCTTAGCAAGGGAGCGTGATCTACCTTAGCAAGGGAGCGTGATCTACCTTAGCAAGGGAGCGTGATCTACCTTAGCAAGGGAGCGTGATCTACCTTAGCAAGGGAGCGTGATCAACCTTAGCAAGGGAGCGTGATCTACCTTAGCAAGGGAGCGTGATCTACCTTAGCAAGGGAGCGTGATCTACCTTAGCAAGGGAGCGTGATCTACCTTAGCAAGGGAGCGTGATCTACCTTTGCAAGGGATCTGATCTACCTTAGCAAGGGAGCGTGATCTACCTTAGCAAGGGAGTGTGATCTACCTTAGCAAGGGAGCGTGATCTACCTTAGCAAGGGAGCGTTATCTACCTTAGCAAGGGAGCGTGATCTACCTTAGCAAGGGAACGTGATCTACCTTAGCAAGGGAACGTGATCTACCTTAGCAAGGGAGCGTGATCAACCTTAGCAAGGGAGCGTGATCAACCTTAGCAAGGGAGCGTGGACAACCTTAGCAAGGGAGCGTGATCAACCTTAGCAAGGGAGCGGGATCAACCTTAGCAAGGGAGCGGGATCAACATTAGCAAGGGAGCGGGATCAACCTCAGCAAGGGAACAGGATCAACCTTAACAAGGGAACGGGATCAACTTTAGCAAGGAAACATGATCAACTTTAACAAGGGAACGTGATCAACTTTAGCAAGGGAACGTGATCAACCTTAGCAAGGGAATGTGATCAACTTTCGCAAGAGAACGTGATCAACTTTAGCAAAGGAATGTGATCAACCTTAGCAAGGGAACGCGATCAACCTTAGCAAGGGAATGTGATCAACCTTAGCAAGGGAACGCGATCAACCTTAGCAAGGGAACGTGATCAACCTTTGCAAGGGAACATGATCAACCATTGCAAGGGAACGTGATCAACCATTGCAAGGGAGCGTGGTCAACCTTTGACTTGGAGAAATATTTATTTATAGATATTCTTTTCCTGTAGCGATAAATTGACTTCCTGTCCAGTGATCCCAATCATAGGTACTTCAAGCATCTGGCTGACCGCAGAGCTTCCTGCACTGTATAGTTATTGTAAATGTATTGTTAACTATCCCATGTTTAGCGCAGTATGTGAACTTACACCTCTTATTGTCAGAAGCCGTATTACTGGCTCGATCCCAAATAAGTGACTTGTGTTTTTACATTTGCTGTTCCTTTAATGAAGATTTTTCTTTATCACCCCCATATTTTGGTTCTCTCCCCAGGCTCCCGCAGCTGGTGAGAACGGTAATGACAGAAGATAAACCAGAAGAGGAGAATGAATTCCCCAACACACCCTTCCAGCCCACTTACCCCGACACCACGAGCAATGGGGCCGAATCCCCGAGCCAAATCAACGGCAGCGAGGAGAAGAGAGTGATTGTCCCGGCAGGTCAGGACCATTTCACAAGAATTGGGGGGGGGGGCTTTTCCCAATACAATGAACCGCATTTGACTGCTGCTATTTAAAGTGAACCGGGGAACGTCTGTAATATTCTGAAACTCTCGGGGATTACTTGAGTTTTGATTATTTACTTGTGTTCTCTCCCTGAGGGTCAGGCTGTAAGGCCCCCATAGAGAAGCATTCCTATCTCCTTAATGAGCTCAATGATGGTAACTGAGGGGGTTATTCACAAAGCTGCCGAACGCTGGTCGGCTATTCACTTCTGGCTTATACGACTGATTTCAGCCGTACATCGGCTGCCTACGGTCAGCCAAACATGCTCTGCATGTTCGGCTGAGCCGAAGTGCAGAAGGAGTTTCGATTCAGCCGATCCAACATCTGGATTGGCTGAGCCGATCCTCACGTATTCTCATAGGGGGTCGAACGGCAGTGAGTGAATAAGCGAATTCCGCCGAGCGCCATTCGGCTTGGCTATTCTGCTCAGTACCTCAGTGGTAGCGAGCAGAATAGAAAATAAGTGAAATGAGTGTAAAAAAACAAAAGTTGAAAAATTATTTTAAAAATGTTAAAAAAAATAGGAAAGTTTAAAAATAAATAAAAATATTTTAAAGAAAAGTAAAAAATGTTTTAAATAAAAATAATAATGAAAAAAACGCTGCACGCCGACCCGACTGCACGCGACGAACTCCCGCCGCATAATCAGATGCGGGCAAAAGAAATTGTGCGGAGCTAGCGGTGACATCTAGCTCCACCCAACTGTTTCCTATTGGCCGCAACCTGCCAGAGTCTTCCAGCAGGTCCTGGCCCAATGAATAACAACTGGGCGGAGCCGGCCGTGACGTCAAAGCCGGCTCCGCCCAGTTGTTATTGTTTAATGACAGATCAGCGTCCCCAAGTCATTTTGGGGACGCTGATCTGTTGTTACAACTGGGCGGAGCGAGGCGTGAGATCACAGCTGGCTCCGCCCAGCTGTCATTTGCGGGGAGAACGGTCGGCTTCGGCCGACCTTTCTCCAAGCTTCGGGTGTCACTACGGCCCAGCCGCGCCAGACCATATGGGTCCGGCTCGGCTGCTGCCCGGGCTCTTGTTAATAACCCTCTCAATGTCCAAAAACCAGACATAAGTCATAGATAGATAGATAGATAGAATAGATAGATAGATAGAATAGATAGATAGATAGATAGATAGATAGATAGATAGATAGATAGATAGATAGATAGATAGATAGAATATGATTAATCAGCCTTTCTGACTCTAGCACAGCTGCACCGTTTACTAGACCCCCGGTTAGCAGTTCACCTTCTGATAGATAGATAGATAGATAGATAGATAGATAGATAGATAGATAGATAGATAGATAGATAGATAGATAGGGATAGATAGATAGGGATAGATAGATAGATAGATAGATAGATAGATAGATAGATAGATAGATAGATAGATAGATAGATAGATAGGGATAGATAGGGATAGATAGATAGGGATAGATAGATAGATAGATAGATAGATAGATAGATAGATAGATAGATAGATAGATAGATAAAATAGATAGAATAAAGATGATAGATAGATAGATAGATAGATAGATAGATAGATAGATAGATAGATAGAATATGATTGATCAGCCTTTCTGACTCTAGCACAGCTGCACCGTTTACTAGACCCCCGGTTAGCAGTTCACCTTCATTTTTTGTTGTCTCCTCTCCTCCCCGTACACAGACCCCATGGTGTGGACGCAGGAACACGTGACCCAGTGGCTGGACTGGGCGGTGAAGGAGTACGGATTTTGTGACGTGAACACCTCCCTGATGCAGGGTGTGGACGGGAAGGAACTGTGCCGGATGACGCGGGAGGACTTCTTACGCATGGCGTCCTCCTACAGCACCGACATGCTGATGTCACACCTGGCCTTCCTCCGCCAAAGTACGTACGATGTCCGAATACCGCTACCACTTAACGCGCCGATTGCACCATCTACAAAACGGCATCTACGGGCGATCCTCTGCAGAGTCATGTGACCCGCTGTGACTTTTATCATGCTTCTGCCTCTGGGAGTCATGCCCGTGGCTTGCAATGCCTTATGGGATTTGTTGTTTCAGCACAGCTGAAGAGCCAAGGTTGCCTACCGCTGCTCTAGATCATACCCCTATGTATTAATGTAGCCAGAACAATCTATCATTACTCCCTATGACATCATCACCAGGCATGTAGAACTCTTGCAGAGGCAGCTGCTGGGAGGTCAGTTCCTATTGGTATAATATAGGCACGCCCCCAGAACTACATCTTCCAAGTGCCCAACACCCCGTATGTGGGGAGGCTCCTAAGAGCCAAGGTGGCAACATTGTTTTCCTGGGAAATAAACCAATGTACGGCTGTAGAGAGGGGAGGGGGATCGGAGGAGTTCTGTAGTCCAGCAGGCAGGGCTGACAACACTGGTTGGGGTTTCAGTGCAGTAAAGGCGCTGTGTTGTCATCCTGAACATGGAAATAAAAACCCAACAGGGGTCCGACACTTCCCCGCTTCATCCAGAACTAAAATAAGGAATGGTTTTGGTTACAATGTAACACTCTACTAAATACAATGTATCAGTTTTGGACTGACCCATTACCATTTGGTCTTCCCCCATACAGACTGCCCGGCGTTCACTTATTCGGTGGTTCCGACTGTCCCAGCTCATCCACCGCCCGCGAGGAACCCGGTGAAGACGGGTGAGTGAACATTCGCCAGGCCTGGTCATGTGACCTGCTTTCGCCATACTGTCAGCCAATTGAGACTGATCCGTTGTCTCCTTGTCTTTAGATTTCCCTGGCTCCTCTCTGCCCCCTCATCAAGGTACTAATTCAATATTTAAATAAAACATTTCTGCTTTCGTGGCATACCTTATTTTAGATCCAGTGACATCACCACTGAGTCTCTGCGCTTCTCTATGCAATGCAGGCAGACCTTGCCCCCTTCCCCCATCAACATACTGATGAAATGTTTAAATAAAACCTTTCTGTATTCATTACATAGCTTATTGTAGTCTTAGTGATGTCATCACTGGGTCTGTGCCGGGGGCGGGCAAACTCCGGCCCCCCAGCTGTGGTGAAACTACAAATCCCATGATGCATCTGTCTCTGAGGGGTCATGCCTGTGGCTGTAAGAATCTTGCAATGCTTCATGGGATTTGTAGTTCCACAACAGCTGGAGGGCCGGAGTTTGCCCCACCCCTGGTCTATGTACTTCTGTATGCAATGCAGGCAGATCACGGCCGATGGGAGGGGCCGGCAGGCAGATCATGGCTGGTGGGGGGGGCCGGGAGGGGAGAGGACA
>NW_017308079.1:101006-108017 GCF_000935625.1 Nanorana parkeri | reverse complement strand
CCGGCAGTGTGTGAAACATAGCTGGAGGGCCGGAGGTTGCCCACCCACGGTCTATGTTCTTCTGTATGCAATGCAGGCAGATCATGGCCGGTGGGAGGGGCCGGCAGGCAGATCATGGCCAGTGGGAGGGGCCGGCAGTGGGCTGTACGTAGCTGGAGGGCCAGGGTTTGCCCACCCCTGGCCTATGTACTTCTGTATGCAATGCAGGCAGATCTTGGCAGGTGGGAGTGGCTGGCAGGCAGATCATGGCTGGTGGGAAGGGCCGGCAGGCAGATCATGGCTGGTGGGAGGGGCTGGCAGGGTGCTGTACATAGCTTCCCGAAAAACAGTACCCTGTCTCAGTACCCCTGCCAAGAGCCTTGATGCAAGCAGTGGGCGGGCTCTTGGGAGGAGTTATGCAAATATCAAAATGCCTTGATGGGTGGGTGTCAGTCGGGAGGAGTTGGCATGCATAGGCAAGCTCAATTTGCATGCAGACCACTCTAGGTCACGCCCACATGTGATGCTGAGCCCCCATGATTGAAATAACTGCTTTCCAAGGGGCGGGGCCAGGCACAGTCAGGCTGGGGAGGAAAGTGCTGGACGATGCTGGATGTCCTCCAGCCAGGAAATGGGGCGCGCTCTATCTGATTTGCTGCAGCTTCTAATGCACATTGTGGGAAGCTCGCAGTGTGCAGTGACATCAGAGGAAGCCATTTCAGTCCAGGAGGGGAGCCGGCACATCTGTGGCAGACTGAACCTTTGAGCAGGGATGCTAATTCTATTTCATGCTGTGAAGTTGAGTTTCCGATCGGTGAATCGGTCTGTCGGTAATGTAACGTACTGAGTACAGCTGTCCATCTCTGCAGGGTCTCCTCCTCAGACGCCGACCATCAGCAGCACCGCCGGAGCCATACGCACCACTCCAGGTGGGTTGGGGAGTCGGGTGCAGCTGGTATTGTGTAAATTATTGATTTCTGTATCCTGGGACGACGCCACGGCACATGTTGGCGCTATAGAATGGGGTTATGTCAGCAGATATCTTCTACAGGACGGCAACGATGAGCAGCGCTGAGAATATCTGCCGCGCAGACACTTTTGTAAGGCAAAAAGTCCCTTCGAATGAACCTCAAACCTCGTCTGTGGGTAAAACTTCCCCCCGGTAACCGAATGGTGCGCGACACACAAACATCGCGTTATTACTAATATCCGGAGCAGATCGAAACCCCAAATCTGAAATCTGATCGAACATTTCATGTTATTATAAGTCTAAACCTCAACTCCGAGCACCAAAAATCTCATCTAGATATATTCCTCAAGAGACACGAAGAACATACATTCACCAAATGCCTCTGCACACCCAGATATTACCTTGTGAACGCAGCCATGACATCATCACGGTGACATACACAGCCTGTTCCGAGAGCAGACCTGTGGGAGGGGCCTAGCAGGCTCCACCCACCACAGGAACCTGAAGAAGGGGGTGGAGGCAAGACCAGTCACCCTGCACAAGGAGAGAAGGCAGCAGTGAGCGGTCTTTATTACAGGAGGGGGCGGAGACGAGACCAGTCACCCTGCACAAGGAGAGAAGGCAGCAGTGAGCGGTCTTTATTACAGGAGGGGGCGGAGACGAGACCAGTCACCCTGCACAAGGAGAGAAGGCAGCAGTGAGCGGTCTTTATTACAGGAGGGGGCGGAGACGAGACCAGTCACCCTGCACAAGGAGAGAAGGCAGCAGTGAGCGGCCTTTATTACAGGAGGGGGTGGAGACGAGACCAGTCACCCAGCACAAGGAGTGAGGGCAGCAGTGACCAGTCTTTATTACAGGAGGGGGCGGAGACAAAACCAGTCACCCTGCACAAGAAGAGAGAGCAGCAGTGAGCGGTCTTTATTACAGGAGGGGGCGGAGACAAAACCAGTCACCCTGCACAAGGAGAGAGAGCAGCAGTGAGCGGTCTTTATTACAGGAGGGGGCGGAGACAAAACCAGTCACCCTGCACAAGAAGAGAGAGCAGCAGTGACCGGTCTTTATTACAGTAGGGGGCGGAGACGAGACCAGTCACCCTGCACAAGGAGAGAGAGCAACAGTTATCGGTCTTTATTACAGGAGGGGGGCGGAGACGAGACCAGTCACCCTGCACAAGCAGAGAGAGCAGCAGTGAGCGGTCTTGATTAATTAATTCACATCAAGAAAACAAAAAACAAACCAACGCGTTTCGGGGGTGCAAAGAAACTCCTCCTTCCTCAGAGATATATAAATAGATATAAAAGATATACAGAATATCTGTGTAATGCCTGTTTTATATCCCTGGAGAAGGAGGAGTTTGGACCCCCGAAACACGTTGGTTGCTTTGTTATTGTTTTTCCTGCTTATTATGAAAAGATTTTGGACTCTTGGATGTTTGCTTGGCACTCTCAATAGGAGAGCTGCCAAATTCGAGCTATTGTGCCCAGTAATAATTTGGCTAATGGATCGAAAATTTGTATCCAGTGCCTTGTTTTCACCTTTGTTTGGACATCACGCCTTTGTGGCCTTCCAAACCCATGGCCATTAATGTGGAGTTGGTCCCCATGGCCATTATTTTGGAGTGGGTCCCCATGGTCATTAATGTGGAGTTGGTCCCCATGGCCATTAATGTGGAGTTGGTCCCCATGGTGATTAATGTGGAGTTGGTCCCCATGGCCATTATTGTGTAGTTGGCCCCCATGGTCATTAATGTGGAGTTGGTCCCCATGGCCATTAATGTGGAGTTGGTCCCCATGGCCATTATTGTGGAGTGGGTTCCCATGGCCATTATTGTGGAGTGGGTTCCCATGGCCATTTTGTGGAGTTGGTCCCCATGGCCATTATTGTGGAGTTGGCCACCATGGTCATTATTATGGAGTTGGTCCCCATGGCCATTAATGTGGAGTTGGTCCCCATGGTGATTAATGTGGAGTTGGTCCCCATGGCCATTATTGTGTAGTTGGCCCCCATGGTCATTAATGTGGAGTTGGTCCCCATGGCCATTAATGTGGAGTTGGTCCCCATGGCCATTATTGTGGAGTGGGTTCCCATGGCCATTATTGTGGAGTGGGTTCCCATGGCCATTTTGTGGAGTTGGTCCCCATGCCCATTATTGTGGAGTTGGCCCCCATGGTCATTATTGTGGAGTTGGCCCCCATGGTCATTATTGTGGAGTTGGTCCCCATGGCTATTAATGTGGAGTTGGTCCCCATGGCCATTAATATGGAGTTGGTCCCCATGGCCATTATTGTGGAGTGGGTTCCCATGGCCATTAATGGGTAGTGGGTCCCCATGGCCATTAATGTGGAGTTGGTCCCCATGGCCATTATTGTGGAGTTGGTCCCCATGGCCATTCATGTGGAGTTGGTCCCCATGGCCATTAATGTGGAGTGGGTCCCTATGGCCATTTATATGCAGTTGGTCCCCATGGCCATTAATGTGGAATTGGTCCCCATGGCCATTAATGTGGAGTTGGTCATACCCCACCCTACCCGTTAGCCATAATATGGAGTTGGTCCCTTCCCCAAGGCCAATAAAAAAGAGTTGGTCCCCCTTTCCCTACAGCCATTAATATGGAGTTAGTCCCTTCCCCAATTACTATTATAATGGAGTTGACCTCCCCCTCCATGACCATGGAGGGGGAGGTTTCTTTTTGTGGCTATATCATCCTCCACTCTTTTGGAGGGTGTCTGTGGGAATTTGTCCCATTTGTGAGGTCAGGTACTGGTGGATGAGAAGATCTGTCTCACAACCATCATTCCAATTCATCCCAAAGGTGTTCAGTAGGGTTGAGGTCAGGGCTCTGTGCAGGACCCTCAAGTTCCTCCACACCAAACTGGTCAATCCGTGTCTTTATGAAGCTGGCTTTGTACACAGGGGACAGTCATTGTGGAACAGAAAAGGGTCTTCACCTAACTGGTCACACCATGTCTTCACCCAACTGGTCACCATGTCACAGAAAAGGGCCTTCACCAAACCATGAGGTGGGAAGAACACTATTGTATTAACAGGACCCATCACTGGAGACACCTGAACTCCATCATTGGTCATATCTTTGGCCATAGGTGGGATGGTCAGGTGCCAACAATTGTTAGTGTACTTGTCTGAACTCAATCATTTAAAGGGGGAATCCACATACGTCTGGCCTTATAAAGTATTTGGTAGTACATGGGACTATCGAATGCCTGTGGTAGGAGGTATTAAGCTTCCCGGGGTCTGACCTGGCATTGCCATTCGCTCGCAGTGTCCCTCCTGGTGGGCGGAGTCACTCTCTGGCATCTTAAAAGATAGTAAGGCTTTCAATGTCTTTCCTCCCACCGCACCCCCCAACTTCTAATATTCCCCTTCTTTATTTTCCAGACCCTTATCAGGTGTTGGGGCCAACAAGCAGTCGCCTGTGCAATCCAGGTGAGTGACACGTTAGTCAACTTGAGTAGCGTGCTCATTCTCTCCATAGACTAAAATCATTTCCTCTTTGAGGTTCTTATAAAATCATTTCCTCTTTCCTGGGAACACAGGTAGGTGGGGCTGGGCACACAGGTAGGCGGAGCTCGGCACACAGGTAGGCAGAGATGGGCACACAGGTAGGCAGAGCTGGGTACACAGGTAGGCGGAGCTCGGCACACAGGTAGGCAGAGCTGGGAACACAGGTAGGCGGAGCTCGGCACACAGGTAGGCAGAGCTGGGAACACAGGTAGGCGGAGCTCGGCACACAGGTAGGCGGAGCTAGGCACACAGGTAGGCGGAGCTCGGCACACAGGTAGGCGGAGCTCGGCACACAGGTAGGCAGAGCTGGGTACACAGGTGCTAGAATCTTTCATCACTGGACCAGGAATAGAGGGATCATCTTACACGGTGACACATGTTCTGGTAACCAGGGATTTCCCCTCACATTGGACAGGTTTATATCCACTTCCTGTTGTGTCACTGGAACAGGAAGAGAGGGGAAAAACTTTCTTAGGATCCGGCCCAGACATTTCTTTTCATCCTTTCATTAAAATTCCGTACATTGCATTCCCGCCCACTCTGTGCAATTTCAATTGTAACATTGTATTCTATGTCATGACATGGCCATGTGGTTTGTAGCATTGTATACAGGCCGGTTGCTCGGCAACAGTGAGGATGTTAGATTTCCTTTTCCTATTAGTCCACACCTGTGAAAATGCACATTTTGGGCCTGAAGATTATCTAATCCCCCCGGAATGATGTATTTGGTGAAAGCCGAGACCCTGGAGAACAAAATGGCGGCAGTTATCATTTTTATGTTAGCACAACTGTTTATCAAACCCAAATTTTCAGTAAAAAAATTACTTTCAATGAATTTTAGGGCAGATAAACACATTATAACACCGGAATTTTTGGTAAAATATAAAAAGGTGAGGTTGTGCCGGGTGAATAGATACCAAACATGCCAAACTTCAGGGCCCGTTCACACCAGATGCAGTGCGTTCTGGCCCGATTCTGGCCCGGAACGCACTCGCCTCGCATTGCGGCCGGCTCATTTTTTTTTGTGGGGCAGGAGGGGGGCGTGGCGGGCCATTGAAGTGAATGGCACCGTAGCCACGCCCTCCGGTCTGCAATGCGATCGGCCACACGGGATCACAAGGCACATTATGCCTGCGGTCCGGTGCGATCAAAACGCTGCGAGCGCTATTCTGATCGGACCGGACCGCAGGCATAATGTGCATTGCAGACACCCCCCTCCTGCCCCACAAAAAAAAAGTGAGCCGGCCGCAAGGCGAGGCAGTGCGTTCCAGGCCAGAACGCACTGCCTCTGGTGCGAACGGGCCCTGAAACATGAAAAATGGCGCCAAAAAAAAAAAATACGGTACCCGAAAATTGTCCATAGGGGACCACTTTAAAAACTTTTAGAGGTCATCATTGCAGAGATGGCGCCATAACGGCGCTAGGCTCTCACTCCGGTGCGCGCAGCCATACCCAACATGTGCAGCACCATCGCGTCTGTTAAAGTCGTCGGAATTGCTCATGTCCCCAAAACACAGAATAATGGGACAGAATCCCGAGTGACAATGATTGTTGTTGTTGGGGGGGCGGGGTTTATTGTTAAAGGGACAGTAATGAAGAAAGCTTCACAGTGGTGAAATCTGCACCTTGTTTATTCTGTGCTTATCGCTCATTTAGACTTTACACTCCCCCCCCACCTCCTCCCCCCCTCCCCCGGGTAAATATTATGGTACAGAGAACACATTAAGTTCCAGGCGGGGGGTCTTCGTTCTAATTATCTGATTGCGCCCCCCCACCCAAGCTGTGTTTACCCCATAATGAATATGTAAACGTCGGACTGACGTAATCCCCACAAGGCAGCTTCTCCTCCATGTGTCCCGCTGATTGCATGTCAGTCTCAGGTTTCATGCGGCCCCTCGTGCAGGAGCCTGAACGGGGCTCCGCGGGTGGCGAGGGGGATTACCGTCGGGTCTTACACCCAATTATCGGACACGTTCGGTTGGGGTCATAGGTGGGGCCCAGGGGGTATATATATATGATGGGGCCCAGGGGGTATATATATGATGGGGTCATAGGTGGGGCCCAGGGGGTATATATATGATGGGGTCATAGGTGGGGCCCAGGGGGTATGCTGCCCGCATCCTACACAGCACCAACGGCCTGCTGCCAGAGCTCGGAGGACGGGCACCGCCGAGACCGCAACTTACACATTTTAATTTCCATCGTTATATTTTCATGACTATTTGGGGTGAGCCGAGTCATTTTAATGAAAATAAATAAATTACATTGAAATTTCAATAATAAAAATTGTATGTACTGTATTTTGCAGAAAGAAAATGAAAAGCAATAACAAAATAAAGCAACAGCAAAATAAATAACTAAATAAATATTTAGTTAAATGTTACTTTAATACTAAGTTAAATAATACTTATAAGTTAAATTAAAATAAGTTAAAATTAGTTGATGATTTATGTAATTTAAATTCTATTAATTGTTTTATTTATTTTGCTGAAAGAAAAACAAAGCAATAAAATAAAGCGACGGTAAACAAATAATGATCA
>NW_017308079.1:72438-100633 GCF_000935625.1 Nanorana parkeri | reverse complement strand
GACAGATCCAGCTCTGGCAGTTCCTCCTGGAGCTCCTCTCCGACAGCGGCAACTCCGGCTGCATCGCCTGGGAGGGCGTCAACGGGGAGTTCAAGATGACGGACCCGGACGAGGTGGCGCGGCGCTGGGGGGAGCGCAAGAGCAAACCCAACATGAACTACGATAAGCTAAGCCGGGCCCTGCGCTATTACTACGACAAGAACATCATGAGCAAGGTGCACGGCAAGCGATACGCCTACAGGTTCGACTTCCAGGGCATCCAGCTGGTCCAGCAAGCGCACAGCAACGACTGCAAGTACACGGAGGGGAGCTACTTCACGCCGCCGGCCAAGCCGCCCGCCCCCATAAGGATGCACCACCCCCAGCCGCAGAACCTGGCCAACCTCATACCCATGCAGTACTTCAGCACACCAACAGGGGGCGGACTGTACACGGGCCAGGGAGTGACGAAGATACACGGCAGCCAACTGGAGTCACACCTGTCCAGCTACTATTGACCCTGAGAGGCAGGGGATCACATGGCACAAGTGCCAGTCAAAGGGGATCACATGACCTCATTACCTGTGTCAGCCAATGGGAATCACAGGATACCAAATTTTTAGGACTGACCATCGATAGGTCGCATGACCCCATTACCTGTGCCCGTCAAAATGGATCACATGACCTCATTACCTGTGCCCGTCAAAATGGATCACATGACCCCATTACCTGTCAGTCAAAAGGGATCACATGACCCCATTACCTGTGTCAGTCAAAAGGGATCACATCATACCAATTTAATAGGACTGACCATCGATAGGGTCGCATGACCCCATTACCTGTGCCAGTCAAAAGGGATCACATGACCTCATTACCTGTGCCAGTCAAAAGGTATCACATGACCTCATTACCTGTGCTAGTCAAAAGGGATCACATGACCTCATTACCTGTGTCAGTGAAGAGGGATCACATGACTCCATTACCTGTGTCAGTCAAAAGAGATCACATGGCCCCATTACCCATGTCAGTGAAAGGGGATCAAATGAACTCATTACCTGTGCTAGTCAAAAGGGATCACATGATACCAAATTTTTAGGACTGACCATCGATAGATCACATGACCCCATTACCTGTGTCAGTCAAAAGGAATCACATGACCTCATTAACTGTGTCAGTCAACAGGGATCACATGGCACCATTACCCATGTCAGTGAAAGGGGATCACATGACCTCATTACCTGTGTCGGTCAAGAGGAGTCACATGACCTCATTACTTGTGTCAGTCAAAAGAGATCACATGGCCCCATTACCCATGTCAGTGAAAGGGGATCACATGACCTCATTACCTGTGTCGGTCAAGAGGAGTCACATGACCCCATTACCTGTGTCACAGGGTATCACATGATGCCAATTTTTTAGGACTGGCCATTGATAGATCACATGACCCCATTACCTGTGTCACAGGGTATCACATGATGCCAATTTTTTAGGACTGGCCATTGATAGATCACATGACCCCATTACCTGTGTCAGTCAAAAGAGATCACATGGCCCCATTACCCATGTCAGTGAAAGGGGATCAAATGAACTCATTACCTGTGCTGGTCAAAAGGGATCACATGACCTCATTACCTGTGCCAGTCAAAAGGAATCACATGGCCCCATTACCTGTGTCACAGGGTATCACATGATGCCAATTTTTTAGGACTGGCCATTGATAGATCACATGACCCCATTACCCGTGTCAGTGAAAGGGGATCCCATGACGCCAGCAAAGAAGCATGGTGGAGATCCCATGAGCCAGAGTACTCCTAACAACTGCTGCAGACTGGCTGCCGAGGATCACCGCCGGTGTTCCCGGACTTGTTCTATATTATGAAACGCCTGTTTTTTTATTTCTATTTTAAAGGGCAATTCTGTAAAATGACTTTTCCCCCCCCCCCCCCCCATGCCCGGTCTACTCGACTTTTTATATGTTTTATTGTTTTCCTCATTGTATCTATTTTTTACTCATTAAAGGCATTATTGTTACATTGTTGTTTATTTGGCACCGGATTGCCATTCCGTCCTTTGCTTCCGTCACATACACCGTACGAATGCTGGGACGGGACGGCGCCATCTTTGTTCAGGCAACAACCGGGGGTCACCACCTGGTTGTTGAGACAGAGACCGCCATTCCCAACGCCATTCCCGAGCTGAAGATACATTTAAAGTGGACGGAAACCCGACAAATCCTTTATTTCCTCACCTTTTGTTCTGTAAGATACCATTGAAAGTGTTTTGTTCTATCCCTGTTGATCCCGCCAGAAATCTGGTCAGCCTGTCACTTCCTGTGCTGCACTCTCACCGGTTACATTGAGGGATGCAAATATTGTCACCAGCACGCCAACAAGGTTGTTTTTTTAAAGTGAAAAGCTCTTTATCGTGTAGGGTCACATGGAAAAGTGATGTTCCCGGGACTGCGTAGGCACTCAGGAGGACTACAAACCTCCTTCCCCTGCGTTATAGATAGAAGGAGTCCCTTTCCAGGGTGACAACGCTGCTCTCCTTGCGGTCCACCGAGTGAGCGTTGTCACCCTAGCACAGGAAGTGTGTTACTGGCAGGATCACCAGGTAATAATAAAGGAAAACGAAAAAAAAAAAACCTCACATCGCTATTAAGTGCCAGTTTTTGTTTTCAATTCTGGGGGGGGGGGGGCACACTCCAGCCCTCCAGCTGTGCTTTAACTACAAATCCCAGCATGCCTCTGGGAGTCATGCCTGTAAATGTCAGTCTTGCAACGCCTCATGGGACTTGTAGTTCCACAACAAATGGAGGGCCGGAGTTGCCCACCCCCCTGTGTTAGATACTATTGGCTCAATTCACAAAGCCTCAGACAAGGATAAGTAGCTTTGATTTCAGTCATGTGACCGTCATATTCAAATCTCATTGGACTAGGCAGAAAAATAACGGTCACTTCCCCCCTCCACAAATAACTGTCCTCCGGCAGATCTAAACCTCTGCAGTGCAATGATTCCCAATCACGATCTCCCACACTGGGGCACGTCGCTGGATTTATCCCTCCCCCCCTTTTTACCCCCCCCCCCCCCTCTACGATGACAGCCGGGCACTGATAGGACACAGACTCCAGTGATGGTGACAAGGTGAGCGAAGCGTGATCAGGGTGACGGTCGGAGGACCCCCGTATCCTGTGCCCTCTGACACCCCTTTTCCTGTGCATGCAGCTGGCTTCCTGTTTACCAGGATGTGGAACAATGGACAGCTCCCACAATCCTCTCCGCTCCATTGTCCGATGGGAGTAGCTGATAGGGCACTCACATAATTAGGTGACAGTCTGGGGATGACGCGGCACCACGCCGTGTCTTATTTATAAATTGAATGCGCTGCTCATAGGAAAGGTCTGATCACATGTTATAGAGACTGCAAAAAGATACATTGTTACCCTGATCACCAATTCCCAATGGGCACAGCGGGTGTACAGACCCGGGAACTCAGCTCAGGGATGGTGGGAGCTCCTCATAATGGGCACAGCGGGTGTACAGACCCGGGAACTCAGCTCAGGGATGGTGGGAGCTCCTCATAATGGGCACAGCGGGTGTACAGACCCGGGAACTCAGCTCAGGGATGGTGGGAGCTCCTCATAATGGGCACAGCGGGTGTACAGACCCGGGAACTCAGCTCAGGGATGGTGGGAGCTCCTCATAATGGGCACAGCGGGTGTACAGACCCGGGAACTCAGCTCAGGGATGGTGGGAGCTCCTCATAATGGGCACAGCGGGTGTACAGACCCGGGAACTCAGCTCAGGGATGGTGGGAGCTCCTCATAATGGGCACAGCGGGTGTACAGACCCGGGAACTCAGCTCAGGGATGGTGGGAGCTCCTCATAATGGGCACAGCGGGTGTACAGACCCGGGAACTCAGCTCAGGGATGGTGGGAGCTCCTCATAATGGGCACAGCGGGTGTACAGACCCGGGAACTCAGCTCAGGGATGGTGGGAGCTCCTCATAATGGGCACAGCGGGTGTACAGACCCGGGAACTCAGCTCAGGGATGGTGGGAGCTCCTCATAATGGGCACAGCGGGTGTACAGACCCGGGAACTCAGCTCAGGGATGGTGGGAGCTCCTCATAATGGGCACAGCGGGTGTACAGACCCGGGAACTCAGCTCAGGGATGGTGGGAGCTCCTCATAATGGGCACAGCGGGTGTACAGACCCGGGAACTCAGCTCAGGGATGGTGGGAGCTCCTCATAATGGGCACAGCGGGTGTACAGACCCGGGAACTCAGCTCAGGGATGGTGGGAGCTCCTCATAATGGGCACAGCGGGTGTACAGACCCGGGAACTCAGCTCAGGGATGGTGGGAGCTCCTCATAATGGGCACAGCGGGTGTACAGACCCGGGAACTCAGCTCAGGGATGGTGGGAGCTCCTCATAATGGGCACAGCGGGTGTACAGACCCGGGAACTCAGCTCAGGGATGGTGGGAGCTCCTCATAATGGGCACAGCGGGTGTACAGACCCGGGAACTCAGCTCAGGGATGGTGGGAGCTCCTCATAATGGGCACAGCGGGTGTACAGACCCGGGAACTCAGCTCAGGGATGGTGGGAGCTCCTCATAATGGGCACAGCGGGTGTACAGACCCGGGAACTCAGCTCAGGGATGGTGGGAGCTCCTCATAATGGGCACAGCGGGTGTACAGACCCGGGAACTCAGCTCAGGGATGGTGGGAGCTCCTCATAATGGGCACAGCGGGTGTACAGACCCGGGAACTCAGCTCAGGGATGGTGGGAGCTCCTCATAATGGGCACAGCGGGTGTACAGACCCGGGAACTCAGCTCAGGGATGGTGGGAGCTCCTCATAATGGGCACAGCGGGTGTACAGACCCGGGAACTCAGCTCAGGGATGGTGGGAGCTCCTCATAATGGGCACAGCGGGTGTACAGACCCGGGAACTCAGCTCAGGGATGGTGGGAGCTCCTCATAATGGGCACAGCGGGTGTACAGACCCGGGAACTCAGCTCAGGGATGGTGGGAGCTCCTCATAATGGGCACAGCGGGTGTACAGACCCGGGAACTCAGCTCAGGGATGGTGGGAGCTCCTCATAATGGGCACAGCGGGTGTACAGACCCGGGAACTCAGCTCAGGGATGGTGGGAGCTCCTCATAATGGGCACAGCGGGTGTACAGACCCGGGAACTCAGCTCAGGGATGGTGGGAGCTCCTCATAATGGGCACAGCGGGTGTACAGACCCGGGAACTCAGCTCAGGGATGGTGGGAGCTCCTCATAATGGGCACAGCGGGTGTACAGACCCGGGAACTCAGCTCAGGGATGGTGGGAGCTCCTCATAATGGGCACAGCGGGTGTACAGACCCGGGAACTCAGCTCAGGGATGGTGGGAGCTCCTCATAATGGGCACAGCGGGTGTACAGACCCGGGAACTCAGCTCAGGGATGGTGGGAGCTCCTCATAATGGGCACAGCGGGTGTACAGACCCGGGAACTCAGCTCAGGGATGGTGGGAGCTCCTCATAATGGGCACAGCGGGTGTACAGACCCGGGAACTCAGCTCAGGGATGGTGGGAGCTCCTCATAATGGGCACAGCGGGTGTACAGACCCGGGAACTCAGCTCAGGGATGGTGGGAGCTCCTCATAATGGGCACAGCGGGTGTACAGACCCGGGAACTCAGCTCAGGGATGGTGGGAGCTCCTCATAATGGGCACAGCGGGTGTACAGACCCGGGAACTCAGCTCAGGGATGGTGGGAGCTCCTCATAATGGGCACAGCAGGTGTACAGACCCGGGAACTCAGACTACAGGTCCACTTTCCGCTGACTGCATGTATTTGTGTTTCTATAATAGACATTAAGGAGACTGTAGTCTCTCTCCCTACGATCAGGGTCAGTGAAGACGACAGCTGATTGGCTCGCACACACGGCTGCACTTTAACTTACTGAATAAACGTAATTGTTCAGAAAGGAGGAAGTGGGGAAAAAAAATAAGACATTGATAGTTTTACGGACTGGAAGAGATCAGCATTAAACTTTCGCTTTCTCCGAGTCCCGTCTCTGGGGCCAATTAGTAAAAACTGGAACTCAGAAAAGGGGAAGCGGTTACCATAGCAACCGGCATGTGTAGAATGACTGCGACAGGCAACAGACGGCAACGGATAGAAACTAGAATCTGTCACTCAACTCTCTGCAAGAAAACTAATTCTGGGTATGGAACTTTTAAGACTGAAGTTGAATCTGCTGATATTTTGCCTTCTCTGATTGCACCCTCCCTGCGCGTCAACATGCGAATGAATTAAATAAAACCTATTTTCAGTAAAAAAAAAAACAACTTATTTCAGATCGGGTGATGTCATCACTGAGTCACTTCTATGCATATGCAATGCGGGCAGATCATGGCTGGTGGGAGGGGCCAGCAGCTGCCTCAGTACTCCTCCCAAGAGCCCATGTTCTATCAAAGTTTGTGACTGCGTTAGAATGTGTGACTGGTGACACATTCTAACGTAATCCTGCCCACTTTTTCGGCGGTGGAATAGGTGACCGGCAAAAGGTGAAGAATCCCAACGCTTTCTCAGCTGTTCCAGGGCAGATCGGCATCGCAGATGGTATGTGCAGGAGAACCGATCTGCCCTGGAACAGCTGATTGGTCCTGAAATGTCACTTTTATCCGACTTTGTGGAATGTGAGATCGAAGTCACAAAGTCGGATAGAAGTGACATTTCAGGACCAATCAGCTGTTCCAGGGAAGATCGGTTCTCCTGCACATACCATCTGCGATGCCGATCTGCCCTGGAACAGCTGAGAAAGCGTTGGAATTTTTCACCTTTTGCCGGTCACCTAGTCCACTGCCGAAAAAGTAGGCGGGATTACATTAAAATGTGTGACCGCGTGACTGGTCACACATTCCACTATTGAGAAAGTGGGCGGGATTACATTAAAATGTGTGACCGCATGAATGGTCACATTCCACTGCCGAGAAAGTGGGCGGGACTACGTTAAAATGTGTGACCACGTGACTGGTCACACATTCCACTGCCGAGAAAGTGGGTGGGATTACATTAAAATGTGTGACCGCATGAATGGTCACATTCCACTGCCGAGAAAGTGGGCGGGACTACGTTAAAATGTGTGACCACGTGACTGGTCACACATTCCACTCCCGAGAAAGTGGGTGGGATTACATTAAAATGTGTGACCGGTCACACGTTCCAACCCAGTCACAATCTTTGATAGAACACCCTCATCCCTAATGCAAGGCATGGGCTGGACCCTGGGAGGAGTTATGCAAATATTAAAATGCCTTGATGGGTGGGTGTCAGTCTAGAGGAGCGGGTGTTCCTACAGTCTGTATTTGCATGCAGGTTGCCCTAGGTAACACTCGCATGTGATGCTGAGCCTCCGTGGTTGAAAGAACTGAAATCCAATGAATGAAAGAAGGTCAGGTACAGTCAAGGTGGGGAGAGCAGGGTTAGATAATGCTGGACAACCTCCATCCAGGAAATGAGGCCGCCTCTATTTGACGTGCTGCAGCTTCTTATGCACGCTGTGAGATGTATACAGACAGACATGTGAAAATAGCACAAATCGTTTTTATTTACACTGTACACGAGGTCACGTCAGCCAGACACACGCTTCACACAGGCCACAAAAAGAGAGGACGGGAATCTAGGGGAACTCGGCTAAACATTGAAAATTGCTTTGGGATTGTATCCTGCAAAATGAAATACAACTCTAATGAGCCTTATACGGATCAGTTATTCCAATGCAATGGCTCCATCACACCTGCAGGTGGCGCTGCAGGACACACTCTGGGTTGAGCAGATGGCTGAATGATATATTGCAGAGCACAGCGCCCTCTACTGGGCACGTCGCATAATGCAACCGATACCAACTGGCCTCACCTTCTCCATGATGTTCCAAAACAAAATAGCTGCACCCAATGGGGGAATAATTAGGTGTCGGGAGAGACTGGAGCAGAATTTTAGTATTAAACACCCAAGAGCTGGATAGTTTGTATCTGGCAATGGTTACTGTAACTGCTGCCTTGCTTAATGAGGAGTGATAATGGCAGCTCCCCCCTTCATCATCCAATCAGCCGCTGTTAGCCTTCTGCGTTAGGGCACACCCCCTGCTGACTCCTCCCCCCTGGTGGCCATCCAATCAGACCTTGGGTCTGCAAAATGCTCATATCAAAGCGATGCAGCCCCCCTGCTGACTCCCCCCCAGCGGCCATCCAATCAGACCGTGGGTCTGCAAAATGCTCATATCAAGGCGATGCAGCCCCCATGCTGACTCCTCCTCCCCCCTAGTGGCCATCCAATCAGACCGTGGGTCTGCAAAATGCTCATATCAAAGCGATGCAGCCCCCCTGCTGACTCCTCCCCCCCTAGCGGCCATCCAATCAGACCGTGGGTCTGCAAAATGCTCATATCAAAGCGACGCAGCCAAGTAAATCAACATTTGTGTTTCATAATATAAGGGGGGCGGCGGTCGGTGATAACTGCTTGCCAGGGCTTTAAAAATAAAATTGGATTTTATTCGGATCGGGAGAAAGAAATGTAAAATAAAGTTTGGGGTAAAACAAAGAAAAGGGACAAACATCTCTCTGCATCAGACTTGCCAGCAGATCTTCACACGGCTCGCTATAAAAGGAAAACGGGTCACGGGGTGACATCATCTGCAACGGACGTAAACCAGATCTCAGCCCGCGCAGGGGATTGTGGGTAACAGCCAGAGGGAGCCGGGCCTGCGGGATTCTTACAGTCCCATGTAGTCTCAGACTATCTCAGGCCGAGCTTCTTCCTTTCCTTCTGTTTTTTGCGCACCACATCGATGTTACGATCCTTCCACATACTCTTCCTAAGCTTGATGGGGCGTGAGCCCACGTATTTACCTGGAGGGTGAGAAAGATGTCAGACTGTGCTCATGTGACCATAAAGATATCAGACTGTGCCCATGTGACCATAAAGATATCAGACTGTGCTCATGTGACCATAAAGATATCAGACTGTGCTCATGTGACCATAAAGATATCAGGCAATGCCCATGTGACCATAAAGATATCAGGCAGTGCCCATGTGACCATAAAGATATCAGGCAGTGCCCATGTGACCATAAGGATATCAAGACTGTGCCCATGTGACCATAAAGATATCAGACTGTGCCCATGTGACCATAAAGGAATCAGACTATGCCCATGTGACCATAAAGGAATCAGACTATGCCCATGTGACCATAAAGGAATCAGACTATGCCCATGTGACCATAAAAATATCAGACTGTGCCCATAAAGATATCAGACAATGCCCATGTGACCATAAAGGAATCAGACAATGCCCATGTGACCATACAGACATCAGAGAATGCACATGTGACAATTCCATGTGACCATAAAGGAATCAGACTATGCCCATGTGACCATAAAGGAATCAGACTATGCCCATGTGACCATAAAGGAATCAGACTATGCCCATGTGACCATAAAAATATCAGACTGTGCCCATAAAGATATCAGACAATGCCCATGTGACCATAAAGGAATCAGACAATGCCCATGTGACCATAAAGGAATCAGACAATGCCCATGTGACCATAAAGGAATCAGACAATGCCCATGTGACCATAAAGGAATCAGACAATGCCCATGTGACCATAAAGGAGTCAGACAATGCCCATGTGATATTAAAAAGGCAACCTTCTGTAAGTTCTCCCCAGCACACCTTCACGCACCCTTCTGCAAAGCTGGTACCATATAAACTAGGGATGCACCAGTAACGGTTTTTCGGTATCGAGCACCGATATTTATATTTCGGTACTCACCGATACCGAGTACGGATACCGGTAGCGTGGAGCTGGCTTCTTTGGCAATCAGGAAGCCGGGCAGCGTGTCATTACCTGCTGTCTTCTCGAGTCCCCGGGAAGCCGACTCCATGCTGATTGGCTGGGAAGCCGGCATCCCAGCCAATCAGCATCGAGCCAGCTTCCCGGCCAATCAGGAATTTATCAGGAAGCCATTACCCACTGGCTGGTTTCCTGATTGGCCCTGGAAGCCGGCTCCATGCTGATTGGCTGGGATGCCGGTTTCCCGGCCAAACAGCATCGAGCCAGCTTCCCGGCTAGTCATTACCCGCGGTCCGGCCTCCTGACTGGCCAGGAAGCAGGCTCCATGTTTACACACAGCACTGCCAGTCAGAGGAAATCTCCCTCTGACCGGAAGTTCCAGTATCGGGGGTAAGAATCGGAGCATTTGGCCGAGTACGAGCCCAAATACTCGGTGCATCCCTAATATCAAGACCCCCTTCTGTAAGCTGGCACCATAGACACCCCCCGTTATAAAATCCTCCCCTTACCGTTCATCTCCCTCATGGCCCGGACATAGTCATTGGGATCCTTGAAGCTGACAAAGCCGTAGCCTTTGGTCTTTCCCGTCCTCTTGTCTCGGATCACCTTGGCTTTCAGGAAAGAAGGGTATCGGCTGAAGGCCCGCGTGAGGATGTCGTCGTTCACCTCGTTCCCCAGGTCTCCGCAGAATATTCGAAAATCGTCTGCGAGACAAAAACATGCTGTGACGCCCGGGAGCGCAAACAAATCCCCTGATAAATTTTCTTGTTCAGCGATAATGCTGACTGTACTGCCTGACCTACACAAAAGAGACGTCCTTCACTCAGACTCACCATTGTCCCATTCCAGGAGGCTCGCATCCTCCCAGTTTGTCCCGGCGGCAGTTCGGATGCACCGCTTCATCTTCTCCGGCTTTGACTTCTTTTTGTCCTCCTGGACCGGCTCCGGCACCACCTGCAGGGAAAACGCTGCCGTTACCCAAACGAGATTGTGAAACGGTTGTAAAGCTATGCCAATGGCCGGGCCTCACCTCGGGCTGTACGGGCTCAATCTCCGGCATGCTGGGTCCAATCACAGTCTCCTCGTAGCTCAGGTCCTTGCTGTCGGCTACCGGTGGGATTTCCGGTACTTCCTCCTAAAGGAGACACGTCACCGTGAGGTTCTGACAGAAGAGGAGGGGACGCGCTGTCCAAAGCCAACTGCAGCACTGCTTACCTCGACTTTCCGTACTGGAGGAACCGTATAGACTGTGGGGGCAGCCTGGATGACCGAGGGGTTCATTTTAGGAGACGACTGAACCACCGGACGAGGAGGAGGAGGGGGGGGCAGAGGGCCCACCGGTGGCGGCTGCAAACAGAAGCAAAAAAGATTACATTGGAACTCTGGAAGCGGAAGTCAGACTTTGCTTAAAGAAAGTATAGCGGCCAATTTCCTCACCGACACAGTCCTGATTTTTAATTTTCCCAAAAATCCCCCAACCTGTGCGCAGTCACAATGAAAAGAATCCCTCGGGGGGTCCAATCAATGCCGAGCATCTGACAATAAGAGTCGCACAGCCACTTCCTGTCAATTGCTATCTCGTTTGTACTCCTCACTTTAATTCCAGAGATTACAGTGGTGACGCCATCGCACCCAGCAACGCCCACTGACCAACCCCTGCGTTCTCCGAGAGCCTTTGCTTCGACCCCCGGGAGCCCTGCCGGCGCAACGCCTCGACCCCCGGGAGCCCTGCCGGCGCAACGCCTCGACCCCCGGGAGCCCTGCCGGCGCAACGCCTCGACCCCCGGGAGCCCTGCCGGCGCAACGCCTCGACCCCCGGGAGCCCTGCCGGCGCAACGCCTCGGCCCCCGGGAGCCCTGCCGGCGCAACGCCTCGTAAGGCCAAAGTCATGATCTCTCCCTAGACAGAGTACTTTATCAATGGAAATTATGACGTCACTGGGGGGAAAAAAAACAATGGGGGCCAGGGACAGTGAAAATTCATAGCATTGGCTGTTGTAGAAAGGAAGGCTTAGGGGGGGAAATAAATGTACAGACTGGAGGTCATCTTTAACCCAAAGCACAACCACAAATCTATAGAACATGAGAACAGGGCAACAAAAAGGGGCTCGAGACTGACCGGAGGGCCGGGGCGCATCGCCATAGGGGGAGGCGGCATCATCGGAGGAGGACCATGCATTGGATGAGACATCAATGGCTGAGGAGGAGGCATGCATGGATGCCGAGGGCCCGCTGTTATTGAAAGAAGATAAATGAGACATAGTAGAATAAAAAACACAGAAAAATGTACCATGTTTGGTATTATAAGCTCCGTGTGCAATAATCTGCTCATCTACCAAACACGTGTTAATTCAACAGAAGCAAATATTGTGCTGTCACCATAATGTAGTGGAGGAGAGAAGTACAGGCGTGGTCTGTGAGGGCCACAGATCCTGGGGCCTGCATATTTACTGCTGCCCCCGTTGCAAAGAAAAGTGGCTAAAGGGTTAACCAAATACAAGAAATTAGGGATGCACCGATATATATCGGCCGAAAGTGCCATTTTCCTGCCGATGCATCCCAGCTTTCTTTCCTCCCCGCTGGGCGCTGCTCTGTGTCCCGGTGGGGAGGAGAAAGTGTGACAGCCGGCCGAGCGCTGCGGGAGGAGAGCGCTGTGAGCGGCCGGCATCTCCTTCCACACCGCTCAGCCTCCTATCACAGTCCGGCAGAGCGGTGTGTGGGCAGAGACAGGTCACGCTATCACAGGAGGCTGAGCTCTCCTCCCGCACCGCTCGCTCAGCCTCCTGTGACAGCGTGTCAGAGAGGAGAGCGGGTACAAGGAGTCATGTGATCAGTGATCGCTGAGTGTTTGCACATAATTGAGGACAGAGTACGGTTACTATATCCTCAGTTATGAATGAATGGGAAGTGATCTACATCACTTCCTGTTCATTCATAGTTGTAGCTATAGTAAACATACTCTGTCCTCATGTTATCAATGATCAGGAACACTCTCAGTATAGAGGATTCCTGCTCATTGATAACAGGGGATACAGAAAAAGAGATTGAGGACTTGGTGTTCTCAATCACTTTTTCTATTTTAAAAGGAAATATCAGGCGTCTGTTTAGATCCCCTAATATTTCCCCCAAAGCCCCTAAAAGTAAATACAAATATTTAATAAAAAACGAATTCATAAATAAAAAATATATATATAAAAATTAAAAAGTTCAAATGAATAAAACATTCAAAAAAATTAAAATAAAAAAACATTTTTGGTTTGACAATGTATTTTATTTCGGTTTCGTTTTTAACATTTCCATTTCGGTGCACCTCTACAATAAATAATATCGGAGATGTAAAGAAAAACAAAGCGTCCATTGCAACAAAATGAAATCAGATGTAAAAGCCAATCAAAGGCGAGTCAGTGTAACCGGACTAATAAATGATCGGCGAGATGAATACGTACGTGCTCGCTGCAGGACGTGGGGGATGAAGGATGGTCGGGGATCAAGCGGTCGCTGCAACGCATGGGGGATAAAACTGGGTCTCATCACTGGGGGCCTCGGGGGCGGAATCGCTGCAGGTGAAGGAGAGAAAAGACTGAGCCCGGAATAACAATTGTGAAATAAGTAGAAGGATGACAATCAAAAGGTTCCCTGACAGCGTCCTATTTATCAACTAACACATGAAGTGCCTTGGAGCACTGAGGTCCTCTGTTCAAATCCTGGCCAGGACAATATCTGCATGGAGTTTGCATGTTCTCTGGGTTTTATTCCCACACTCCAAAGGGATGTCTAAATTGGTCCTAGTAAGTCTATTTATCCATGTGAAATAAGGACCTTAGATTGTACGCTCCTTGAGGGCGGGGAGGGATGAATTTGAATCTACAGTACACAAAGTGATGTGTAAACTAAAGAAAGAAGAAGAGAGGAGAGGGGAGGAGATAAGAAAGGGGAGGAGAAAAGAAAGGGGAGGAGAAAAGAAAGGGGAGGAGAAAAGAAAGGGGAGGAGAAAAGAAAGGGGAGGGGGGGGAAAGGAGGAGGAGAGAGAGGAAGAAGGCTTTATATCCTTGACTTGATGCCTCGCCAAACACTCTTACCTGGTCCGACAAACGGCATGGGAGGAACCATCATGGGCCCCACGACAATGGCTGCCGCGGCCGCTCTGGCGTCCAGGCTCTGCTGCACCTGCGGGTGGTAAACCAAGACGAAGTTTGTAGACCGAGAAGAGGATTTGGTTGAACACAAGTCCGGCCCGGCACACCCGTCGCCCCACTCACCTGGCTGTAGGTGTTCGTAGCTATTACGGGACGTGCAACGGGAAGAGCCGACACGGTGGGGACAACAGGAACAGCCGCTACCGCCGGCACTGTCGGTATGGCCAACGGAACGGGCAGCGGGACGGCGTCTCCCGGCGGCAGGGCGACTGGCGCTCCCAATACTTCTTGCTCAAACCTAAAAGGGAGAAAAACAAATGAAAGCCGATCGAAATGCAACTTCAGGAAATCCGGACCGCTGCTCTGCCATGCAATGGTGCACAGCTCCGGGGCCAGAATACCAGCGTTCCACCACGGGGAATTTTTTTCCTTCTCTGCTGCAGTTCAGTAACACTTACAGGTCATGTCCCTCCCCCAGCCTGTGATTGGACAGTAAAAGGAGAAACAGCAGGCTGATGAGTTCATCCCTCTGCTCTCTCTCCTCCTATCAACATGCTCCTCGCACTGCAGCACAACCAATTGATTAATTGTGCTGCTTCTCCCTCCGGCAGTCTGAGCTCTGCTTTTCAAAGGCTGCAAGAGGCTGATAGCAGGTCAAATTCAGGCACTTGCACTGTTGTGCGCCACAATGCATTGACACACGCGCGGTGCCTTAGTGCAAGGCTTTGGAGTTAAACAGGATATCTGGTGCGTGCCGGATATGTTCTTCCCCCACCGCCATGGACAAGCAAGACTGAGCACTGCTGGGGAGCAAGTTGCTTAGAATAAAAACTTTTCCTCTTAAGCTTTGGGAACAAACAGGAAACTTGGTGCCCATGGGATAAATGCTTCCCCCCCGCCCCATAACACAGCTTTGGCAGCAATTATGAACCTTATGTGCACACACTAAATACTTCCCCCACAGCTTTAAATGGGGGGCAGGAAGCTTGGTGTAATGGGGATAAATGCGTCCCGCACTGGGAAAGCTTTAAAGGAGAACTATGAGGTCAGGGCTTTTCCCCATAGTTCTCCTTAGGGTAACGGGAGGACACAAACTAGCGTCCTCCCGTTACCCTAGGCTCAGTATATAGGGAGCTACAGCTCACGGTATACTGAGACCCGCAGCTGAAGCGGATCCCGACATCGATGTCGAGATCCGCCCAGCTTCGTGACAGCTGGCTCTGCCTATCTAGAGGCAGAGCCAGCTGTACCCGCCCCCTCCACCGTCCGTTCCGCCAGTCAGCGCTGGCAGATCGGAGCGAGGAGGGTGGAATCCAGCCCCTCCCCTGTCACGGCAGAGAGCTGTGACAGGATCGAGAGGTGAGCGAACGCCGGTATGTGTTCCCTCACCTCCCGATCTACTGAGCCGACCTGCGACAGTCTCATTGTCACAGGTCGGCTAGAACTATGAGGTGAGTGAAAAGCACTCACCTCATAGTTCTCCTTTAAATGGGGGGCAGGAAGCTTGGTGTACTGGGGATAAATGCTTCCCCCCACTGAGACAGATGTAAATGGGGGGCAGGAAGCTTGGTGTACTGGGCATAAATGCTTCCCCCGCTGAGACAGATGTAAATGGGGGCAGGAAGCTTGGTGTACTGGGGATAAATGCTTCCCCCACTGAGACAGGTGTAAATGGGGGCAGGAAGCTTGGTGTACTGGGGATTAATGCTTCCCCCACTGAGACAGCTTTAAATGGGGTCAGAAAGCTTGGTGTACTGGGGATAGACGCTGGTTTACAAAACACTGACAGATTTGGTGATGAGCAGGAAGCTGGTGTGCACAGCAACCACCCTAGAACAACAGCCCTAGAGAGGAGCCAGCTTGGACAAAAGGGGCGCCAGCTGTAAAACTCACAGCGCCATCTCCGCCTCCATCTCCTTCAACCTCTCCTCCCCGCTCTTCCCCGCCATCTTCTCGGTTCTCCGGCTCTCTCCCCGTCCCGTACACTCCTCTAGACTGTCCGGGCGCTCGGCGAGATCGTCACTTCCGATTCCCAGTGCGTCGTGACGTCGGATGCAACGTGCCGGGAGGCAGCGCCCCGCCGCCATCTTTGTGTGGGGCAAGAGTGAGGGAAAAGCTGCCCAGGCTTGGGGTGTCATCATACAGAGGTGGGGAATGCCAATATCAGCCCGTCACTGATAATATACAAATGTGTGTTTAGATTTGTTTTGTAGATGTCGTACCGACTTTAGTGTTCATGGAGAAAAGAATTGTGGTGTGTGTGTGTATAGATATATATAATATATACAATATAGATCCCTTATTATATGATGCAGAATGGGTTTATATTATTGCATGTGCTGAAAATGATATATAATTCTAGTATACATTTCTGCAGAGGGCAGAAAGTCTGGATGCACAGCATGCATGTTTTTGTTATTTCATTTGTGATTGCCTTGTGTTTAGGGAGCGCTTTTTTTTAGCGCATTGTAGCGTTGATGGGCATTTTTTTTTGCAGAGCAGAAGCCAAAATACATGATTTTTGTTTTCCTCGCTATATGCGGCAGCACGCTGCGTTGCCATGCAGTTTTTCTTGCTGCATTTAAATGCAACCTTTTCCGTTTTCACCAAACGCGCATCGACGTAGCGTGCTGGTGTTCACTGGACCTATCAGAATCAGCCTCGGCAGCCTACCAGGCGCGGTGTAAATGCGCCCATTCATACTGTTGCAGTGCGTTAGCGCATGCACGTTATGCCCCGTATTAAGGGAGCCCAAAACGCAGCATTTTAGGGAGCGCACCCCAACACACGTTAGTCCAGTCGGCAAAGTGCGTTGGGGTGCAGTTCACAGCTTGATGGTTGGATTCACACCTTTGCATTTTTGCTTGATGCATTTTCCATTGAAATCAATAGGCGCACATCATAACGCAGTGATGTGTATTATGACACACATCATAGTGCGTCATAATAGCCTAAAAGGCAGCATTTTAGGGAGCGCAGCTCAACACGCGTTAGTGTCCGTCGGCAAAGTGCGTTGGGGTGCAGTTCACAGCTCAAAGGTTGGATTCAAACCTTTGCATTTTTGCTTGATGCATTTTCCATTGAAAGCAATAGGCGCACATCATAACGCAGTGATGTGTATTATGACGTGCGTCATAGTGCAATGTGTGTTGACAACGCACGTTACTATGGAAATACTGATAGACAGAAAATCCGGCGCTTAGTGATACATATTTCCATATGATGACACGGGATGATGGCTTGTCCTGTGTTAAATGGGAATTTGTTGCATGTTCTATAATTAAGAAACTGGTCATGTGATTTAGGGATGGACCAATGAGGAAGATGTACTTGGTTTGGAGTTCTGCTCTGTAAGACTATGCCGGCTATTTAAAAAAAAAGATTGCAGAGCTATTCGCCCAATGAAACTGCATTTACATTCGTTGCAGAATAACACTCTGTTCTATGAATGGAGCAAAATCGAATGTTCTTTAGGGATCCCCATAGTAGCAATAGTCACATTTACCTGCTAATTCCCTCCAGCGCTCTCTAGAATTGTTACATTGTATCTCTTGTTGCTGAGATGTATTTATTTCCTCTGATCATCAGCGCCACCTAGTGGCCATAATGAGGTAGTTTCCCAATTCACTACCGCTCATAATATCTCAAGAACATTTGGCCAGAAGAGGAAAAAGCCTTAAAGGGTTATTGAACCTTCCGGTGTTTTTGCATATATATATATATATATATATACATCATTTACGGTAAGTGCTGACCCCAAAATTTGGGGGAGGGGAAAAAAATTGACTTTAATGTCACTTTAAGCTATCCCCATGGTAGCAATGGTTACATTTACCTGCCAATTCCCTCCAGCGCTCTCTAGAATTGTTACATTATATCTCTTGTTGCTGAGATGTATTTATTTCCTCTGATCCTCAGCGCCCTCTAGTGGCCATAATGAGGTTGTTTCCCAATTCTCTACCGTTTATAATATCTGAAGAACATTCGGCTAGAAGAGGGAAAAGCCTTAAAGGAGAACTATGGGGTTAGGGCTTTTCCCCATAGTTCTCCTTAGGTTAACGAGAGGACACAAACTAGCGTCCTCCCGTCACCCTAGGCTCAGTATTCCGCCAGCTACAGCTGAGACGCCGCAGTATACCGCGAGCTACAGCTCACGGTATACTGAGACGCTGAATCGGATCCCGACAACTATGTCTGGATCCGCCCAGCTGCGTGAGTGACAGCTGGCTCTGCCTATCTAGAGGCAGAGCCAGCTGTACCCGCCCCCTCCCCTGTCCATTCCGCCAGGCAGCGCTGGAGGATCGGAGCGGGGAGGGGGGGAATCCAGCCCCTCCCCTGTCACGGCAGAGAGCCGTGACAGGATCGAGAGGTGAGCGAACGCCGGTATGTGTTCTCTCACCTCCCGATCTACTGAGCCGACCTGGGAGAGTCTCATTGTCACAGGTCGGCTAGAACTATGAGGTGAGTGAAAAGCACTCCCCCCTCATAGTTCTCCTTTAAAGGCAAAGTTCACACCTATCTGCTAATTCTCTCCGGCGGTCTGTAGAATTGTTACTTTGTACCTCTTGTTACTAAAATGTATTTATTCCCTAAAAAAATAAAGGGGTTGGCTTCAGTGGCACTGTAACCAGCTGTTAGGGTTAGGAATGGGGGGAAACTAAATGTGCTGAAGGGATCCTCATAGTAGTAATGGTTACATTTATGTGCTTATCCCCTCCAGTGTTCTATAGAATTGTAACTCTTGTTACTAAGATTCATTTATTTCCTCTGATCCTCAGCGCCATAATGTGGTATTCTCCCCATTCACTCCTGTCCGCAATAGTCTTAACCCTTTCGCTGCCAAGGCCTTTTTTGTTCTTGGTTTTTTGCACACGTGTTCTAATCTACATTTTAGGCCTGAAAGCTACTTAAAGTGACATTAAACCCTCAGATCTTTTAACATAAACCAATACTGTAATGTGCGCCTTACTGTAATCCATGTTAGTTTCCCTTCTCTTTGCTGCTCTTCCTTTTAAATCTGTATCTGTTCTCATGCTGGGCAGAACTTCTGTTTTGCAGCAGACTGCCTTGTCTCTGGAATGGTTACATGGTGTCTGTGTGTAGGTTTGTAACCTGAGCCAGCACTACAGGAAGAGGCACTGAGCTACAAAGGGAAGTTCTCCCCCAGCATGAGAAGACATGAGGATTTAAAAGGAAGAGAAGGGAAACTACCATGGATTACAGTAAGGCACACATTACAGTATTGGTTTTTGAGCCGACCTGGGAGAGTCTCATTGTCACAGGTCGGCTAGAACTATGAGGTGAGTGAAAAGCACTCCCCCCTCATAGTTCTCCTTTAAAGGCAAAGTTCACACCTATCTGCTAATTCTCTCCGGCGGTCTGTAGAATTGTTACTTTGTACCTCTTGTTACTAAAATGTATTTATTCCCTAAAAAAATAAAGGGGTTGGCTTCAGTGGCACTGTAACCAGCTGTTAGGGTTAGGAATGGGGGGAAACTAAATGTGCTGAAGGGATCCTCATAGTAGTAATGGTTACATTTATGTGCTTATCCCCTCCAGTGTTCTATAGAATTGTAACTCTTGTTACTAAGATTCATTTATTTCCTCTGATCCTCAGCGCCATAATGTGGTATTCTCCCCATTCACTCCTGTCCGCAATAGTCTTAACCCTTTCGCTGCCAAGGCCTTTTTTGTTCTTGGTTTTTTGCACACGTGTTCTAATCTACATTTTAGGCCTGAAAGCTACTTAAAGTGACATTAAACCCTCAGATCTTTTAACATAAACCAATACTGTAATGTGCGCCTTACTGTAATCCATGTTAGTTTCCCTTCTCTTTGCTGCTCTTCCTTTTAAATCTGTATCTGTTCTCATGCTGGGCAGAACTTCTGTTTTGCAGCAGACTGCCTTGTCTCTGGAATGGATACATGGTGTCTGTGTGTAGGTTTGTAACCTGAGCCAGCACTACAGGAAGAGGCACTGAGCTACAAAGGGAAGTTCTCCCCCAGCATGAGAAGACATGAGGATTTAAAAGGAAGAGAAGGGAAACTACCATGGATTACAGTAAGGCACACATTACAGTATTGGTTTATGTTAAAAAATCTGAGGGTTTAATGTCACTTTAAAACTCCCCAAATATTATTTGTTTTCTGAATGCAGAGACCCTGTAGATTAAAATGGTTGTAGTTGCAAATTTTTACATTGCACGATATTATCGCAAATCTTTATCAAACCTAAAAAGTTTGTAAAAACTACGGGGTAACCTTTTTTTCCCATTTTTTTTTTCTTTACGGTCACAGGAGGACATACAGATCTCCATAGTAGCAACGGTTACATTTATCTTCTAATCTGAATTGTTACATTGTATCTCTCTAAGATGAATTTATTTCCTCTGAGCGCCATCTAGTGGCCATATTAGGGTATTTTCCTCATTCACTACTCACAGTTTTCAAAGTGATATTATTATTATTATTATTATGATGATTATTATTATACAGGATTTATGTGGCGCCAACAGTTTGCACAGCGCTTTACAAAATGTTACAGTTACAATACAATTTCAGTACAATAGGCTTCAGAGGGCCCTGATCCTGAGAGCTTACAATGTAGTAGGAGAAAGGTTTTTAGACTATTTCGAAAAATTCTGTCATGAACGCTGTTGCCAGATTCATCCACCTTACCAACCAATCAGCGTCCACCGCCCCTCTCTGCCGATCCCTCCACTGGCTCCCACTCGCCCAAAGAATAAAATTCAAAATGCTAACAATAACCTACAAAGCCATCTACAACTCTGCCACCGACTACATCACCCTCCTCATCTTAAACTATCACCCAAACTGTCCTCTCCACTCCTCCCAAGACCTCCTGCTCTCCAGCTCTCTCATCACCTCCTCCCATTGTTACCTCCAGGACTTTTCCAGAGTGTACCCCCATGCCCTGGAACTCCCTACCCCACTCTGTCTGCTTCTCTCCTACACTGTCCACCTTTAGGGGATCCCTGAAATCTCATCTCTTCAGGGAAGCCTATTCCACCTCAACATAACTGCCTTTACCCCTTCCATCAGCTCATCCCTCACAGTTATTACCTTTTTGTATGACTTGCCCCTCCTACTAGATTGTAAGCTCTCACGAGCAGGTCCCTCCTACCTCCGGTACTGAAATTGTATTGTAACTGTACTATCTCCCTCCATTTTGTAAAGCGCTGTGCAAATTGTTTGCACTTTATAAATCCGGTATAGCCCCCTATGTGATAGCAATAGAGTTAGTGTCAAAAAAATTAGGGATGCGTATCGGTGCCGATACCAAGTATTTGGGCGAGTACTCGTGCCTAGCCTGATACGTCCTGTATCAGGAAGTCGGGCAGCGCATCATTACACTCTGCCCGGCTTCCTGATTGGCCGGGAAGCCGGCTCCATGCTCTCTCGTCACAAGTGTAATGACGCGCTGCCTGGCTTCCTGATTGGTCGGGAAGCTGGGCGCTTCGTATCGGTGCCGATACCAAGTATTTGGGCGAGTACTCGTGCCTAGCCTGATACGTCCTGTATCAGGAAGTCGGGCAGCGCATCATTACACTCTGCCCGGCTTCCTGATTGGCCAGGAAGCCGGCTCCATGCTCTTTCGTGACAAGTGTAATGACGCGCTGCCTGGTTCCTGATTGGTCGGGAAGCTGGGCAATCAGGAACCCGGGCGCCTAGCAAGCCGGCTCCATGCTTTCTCATCACCTAGTGACGAGAAGCATGGGGACAGCTTCCTTGCTAATTGGAAAGCCAGGTGGCAAGTCTTTACACGCCGCCTGGCTTCCTGAATTGGACTTCCGGTACTCGGTATTCGGTATTGGCGAGTAACGAAAATAAAATATCGGTACTCGTACTCGGTACCGAAATACTGGTATCGGTGCATCTCTAAAAAAAATAAGAAAAGTGTTTAAAAAAAAAAAGTGACATAATTTTTTTTATTTTTAAATGCAAATTTCTTTTTAAAAAAGTCCCCCGTCTCCCACGTGCACGCACATACATATGCAAACACGCGTCGGTGCACCTACGTGCAAAAACAAAAATTACGCTACACATGTTACATATTGCCGCACATGTCAGAGTGCAAGTGATAATCCCAGAGCCATTAATCACTGGTAACTCGAGAGGTGAGTGAACGCCGGTATGTGTTCGCTCACCTCCCGATCTACTGAGCCGACCTTTGACAGTCTCATTGTCACAGGTCGGCTATGTTTGGTATCAATTTACATGACGTGACCCCGTCTTTTATTTTTTACCCAAAAATTGGGTATTATATTCTGTATCTGTTACAGTCTCATTGTCACAGGTCGGCTAGAACTAAGAGGTGAGTGGAAATCACTTGTCTCATAGTTCTCCTTTAAATGTAATGTTGGTGTCTTTTATCCGAAAAATACCGCTTTGATAAACATTTGCGCAAACGCCGTGCGACATAAAAAATTGCAACTAGCATTTCTTTATTCTACAGGGTCTCTGCTTTCAGAAAATATATATATTTGAAGCGGTTTTCTAGCCAAAAATTCAGATTTGATCATGTGTGGGCAAATGTAAGAAATTGCTGCGGGCAGCAAGTGGTTAAAGAACATTCGACCAGAAGAAAAAAAGAATAGGGGGCGAACATTCGTTTTTGCCCCATTCTCACCACAGCTGGTTAATTCGCACCGGATGAATGTACCGTCGGTTTCGCTGGATGAATAAAGATATGCAAATTGTTTTATAAATATCTCTCCCTGCGGCAGATGTAAATGTATACAGATATGGATCGGAGCGGGGAGGGGGGAATCCAGCCCCTCCCCTGTCACGGCAGAGAGCCGTGACAGGATCGAGAGGTGAGCGAACGCCCGTATGTGTTCGCTCACCTCCTGATCTACTGAGCCGACCTGGGACAGTCTCATTGTCACAGGTCGGCTAGAACTATGAGGTGAGTGAAAAGCACTCACCTCATAGTTCTGATTTAACTGAAGAGAGAAGCTGATTGGTTGCCGAGCACGGTTGCCCCAGACTTTGTCTTCTCCAGTTTTGATAAATTCCCCCCAATATGTATTTCTTGGCGCAGTACTCTAGAGATGTTCCTAGTTCTCAGTAGTGACCATGGAAGGGTGATGTTTACTTTGTTACACCCCTTGCCGTCCGGCCGGGATTGGCAGCCAGCGGGCGTCTTTAAATGGCCCTTCTGTGCGCACACGAGCGGGAAACCGTTCGCATTCTAAACAGCCGGCGATGGCTGATTACATACAAGCGATCGGGCGGTTCTATGTTGGCTGGTAGTGTGCGCCCCCCTCCTCCGGCTATCCCGGGCTCCGCTGTCCTCCATGCAGGCTCAGGACCGGCACGGCGGGTCTGTGCTTTTAGATCGGAGGGAGATCGGGACATTGCCTGCCACTGATCTCCCCTCTGATCACTGGACCCGGAAGTGACGTGTATTACATCACTTCCTGTGTCACTCTATCATTTCTCTGGCTGCTGTGACGTACGATCTCTGTTTCATCAGCTTCTTTGGGGTTCCTATGTGACATTAGACCCCTGATGTCTCCATAAAGAGGACCTGTCACTAGGGATGCACCGATACCAGGTTTTCGGCATCGAGTGCAGATATTTTTTTCCGGTACTCCCCGAATACCGGAAGTCCCATTAAGGAAGCCAGGCGGAGTGTTCAGGAAGCCTGGCGGCGAGTCATTACACGGAGCCCGGCTTCCTGATTGGCTGGGAAGCCGGCTCCATGCGACCTTGTCACCAGGTGACGAGGAAGCACGGAGCCGACTTTCTTGCCAATCAAAAAGCCAGGGGGGCGGGTAATGACACGTCACCCGGCTTCCTGATTGGCCAGCTTCCCGACCAATCAGGATCAGACAGGAAGCCGGGTGCCGAGTCATTACCCGCTCTCTGGCTTCCCGATTGGCCGGGAAGCCAGCTCCATGCTCTCTGGTGACGAGGGAGCATGGAGCTGGCTTCCTGGCCAATCAGGAAGCTGGGCAGTGTGTAATAACTCGCCGCCCTGCCTTCCTGATACTGGAGGTTTTGGTATCGGGATAGGCATCGGGAGCATTTGGGCGAGTACAAGTACTAGTATCGGTATCGGGTCATCCCTACCTGTCAATGTACATGTTCTGTCACACAGGGGGATTGTTATCCCCCTATGTGATGGCAATAAAGTTAAGTGTAAAAAAAAAAGAATTAAAAGTTTACAAAATTAAAGTCACATATTAAAAAAAGTCCCCCCCACGCCACGTACACGCACACACAAAGGCAAAAACACGTTGGGTGCGCCCACGTGTGATAACGACGATTGCGTCATACATGTTACATATCACCACGAACATGGGAGTGCCAGCAATAATTCCGGGGCCATCAATGTTGACAGTAAACTGATGAGCAGGAAATACGTTTAAAATGTCGCCTGGGGGCAATTTTGGGTATGGTCGTTTTTTCCCCCCGTGATTTTGGAGGCGTTGTATGACGCAATAAATTCGGCTCTACAGCCGGCGGATCGCATGTATATTAACGGGCATCGCTGCCCGTTTTTAAATTCCGGCCATTTCCCGCGGCGTGTCTGAGCGGACGTCTAGAGACGCCCGCTCAGATCGAGAGAGCTCCTGGCCGGCCATTTTTTTACTACGGCCGGCCCGGAGGTAGTTAAAGGGGATTTCCTCTCACTTTGGGGAGGGTTCCTCTCACTTCCTGTTTTATCTGCGGTACAGGATGTGAAGGTAAATGTGGCGGGGGATTGAACCCTTCCCTGCTCTATCCAAAATGTTGAGAAGAGTTTCAGCGTATCTGAACCTGAGAACCAAAATGTCACTTACCGATACTCAGATGTGGCGGCTGCATTGGTTTTCCTTTTTCAGGCTTTTAACCTTTTTTTTTCACCTATGATCCTGCCAGTAACGCACTTCCTGTCTTAGGGTGACAACTAGGGATGCACCGATACCGGCGTTTAAAATTTTTTCACTGAAACAAATAGGGGCCATGGTTATCAGGAAGGCTGCCAAGGTCCCCACACCCTTCCTGTGAATTGTGGCAACTACAGTACAGGCCACAAATCTCCTCCTCCTTTCCAGTGAATTCAAGCCACTCGCCCCCGCTAGGACCCCTGGTGAGACCGCACAGGCCACCATAGACCCCGCATAGCCCACCACCTGAGAGTCCGCACAGCCCACCATAGACCCTGCACAGGCCACCATAGACCCCTAATAGCCCACCACCTGAGATTCCGCACAGCCCACCATACACCCTGCACAGCCCACCATATACCCTGCACAGCCCATCATAGACCCTGCACAGCCCACCATATACCCTGCACAGCCCACCATATACCCTTCACAGCCCACCATAGACCCTTCACATATACCCTGCACAGCCCACCATAGACCCTGCACAGCCCATCTGAGAGCCCTCACAGCCCACCAAAGAACCTTCACAGCCCACCTGAGAGTCCTCACAGTCTGCACAGCCCACTATAGAATGTGCACAGTCCACCATAAACCCTGCACAGCCCATATAAGACTCCGCACAGTCCACCAGAAAAACTGACACATGACACTAAAAAAAAGGTATCGGTAATTGGTATCGGCAAGTACGGGAGGAAAAGTATCGGTACTCGTACTCGGTCTGGAAAAAAATGTATCAGTGCATCCCTAGTGATCATACATACATACATATCATACTGCATCTATGGAGCAGCGTTGTCACCCATGGACATGTCTCCCTATCTCCATAACATGGGGTGGAGGTGTTCTGTCGTCCTTCTTTCTGATAACATTGTTTGAGATTTTTGCTGTAGGTTTTTTTTGTGGTGTGGGGGGGGGGGGGGGAAGGGGAACCCCTGTCAGGTTTTTATCGCTGTCTTTGTCCTTCTATAGGAGGAAGCGGTACATGGGCCGTCCTCAAGTCCGCCATGTTGGATTCTGGACATGGTGCCAGGGAAGTCCTCGCAGCGATGGAAGTGGATGTGACGGTGGCTCTGAACCTGCGGAATGGCGACATTTGTGAGTTTACAGATGTATTCTGATTTTTGTTGTCTCAAACATTCCGTACACTGACACTTGGGGCGGATCAGGAGAGGCCGGGAACCCGCCAGGTTTGTGACGCCCTCTCTTCTTTTTGGGCAGAGTGAACTCTCCTCCCCTCACTCGATGATTGTTGCTCCGGGACAGGAAGTGAAGGGGAATCTCCCCGATAAGACAGAGCGGAGTGGAACAAGATACAATGTAACAATTCTAGACAATGCCGCGGGGATCAGAGATTCCCTCCTAAGGCCCCATTCACACTGAGTGATTCGCTAATCGCGAGTTTGTCGCGCGATTTGCATTTTGCGCGATATCGCGCGGTTTGTCGTGCGATATCGCGCAAATGGTTGCATTGAGCAAACTAGAATCGCGGCAAAATCCACTCCAAAAAGGGTCCTGCTGTAGCGACGCACGACCCGCGACAGCGACGGACAGAGCCCCATTGCCATGCATTGGAGAGCGATATCGCGCGGTAAATATCCGCGATATCGCGAATGGGGCCTTAGCTTTGAACTGCCGAGGTGTTAATTTTAGGGCCGGTGCACACATAGGCGACACCTAACCGCGCGGCAATCGTGCACGATTCCGCACGGATTACTACGCGGTCAGGAGTCGCCTAGGTGTGCACCGATGGCGCTGGTGGGTGCTTTTATTTTGTAATGGCACCCCCAGATCTCACTTCCTGCAGTATATATATATAATTTCAACACTTTTGGGTGCACGTTAGAAAAAAGGAGAGCAAAGTTTCACACCCCACTAATATAGATGTATTGACAATCACAGAATAACCACAGACAGTTGGTGTCTTCTGCGCGCTGTGCGCTTCAGCATGCGCTGACCCCGCTCTGTCATGTTACGTGGCCGACCACTTCCTGGCTGAGTTGCTGTTGTTCCCGGTTGCTTCCACTTTGTTATAATCCCAGTAACAGGTGACCGCGGAATATTTAGTAGCAAATCCAATGATTCGGAGGGGTGTCCCTATACTTTTGGTCATATAGTGTATCTTTGTACCAAGTCTTGTATTCGTGACAACATATTTTGTTTTTAATCTTTTGTGAATAATAAATTGTTTTATTATACATAAAGTTCATTGCGAGAGCAACATTGTTTCTAAAAAAGCCCCCCTTTTCCAGGTCCTCGCATACCTGGATAAGGTTTGGTTATTTTGTGATTGTGGATACACCTTATAAAGGGTATAATTTTATTTCATTTTTGTTTACTTTCTATGTTTTTTTTCTCCTACAGTGGCTCACATTTGTATTATTTTGCTGATATTATCAGAGGGTGGCATGAAATACATACAATGAAGGACAGTGTCAATGTTTGCATTGTACGAGGTTGTTTCCTCAGAGTTACATAAGATGGAGCTGCTGGAAGAGGCGGGAAACTCCCCCTCAGCAGCCCCTGTCAGTCTAGAAGCCGCGCTGCATGGCGGGATTGGTGGTGTAGGGAGGTAAGGAAGGGGGGGTCCTCAGATGCCCTGTAGCTTTCCATCCAATAGGCGTGCCCGTGCTTTATCCTGACAGCTGCGTATTGCTCCGCCCCCTTCACAGTTCCCGCCTCCTCTCAAGCTCCGTGGTCCCGCTCTTCACCATAAACCGCGCGGTGGCTGACGGGAAGTGTTGTCCGACCATTCACTGACAGCGACGCCTATCCCTTTCTCCAGGACCACTCGCCCATAAGGACTTGCGCCTTTATGTGCGTGTTGCTGGGCGCATGGGCTGCCGGGATATGTAGTTGCTTTCTTTGCTCTGCCGCTGGCCGTGTCCTTGATGCAGGACTATAATCCCATGATACACCGCGACTCTGCCTAACGGAGCAGTTCTGTGCGCAGTGGCTGCTGGGAAGTGTAGTCTGTACTTCTGCTGGGCTCCGCGCTTGGCGCAGGTGCACAACTACAGCCCCCATGGCGTCCCGTGGCCCTGCAGGATTGGGTTGGCGCCGCGGTGGCTGCCGGGAAGCGTAGTCCGACCTTTCACAAAGCGCACCCCTGCGTCCCGCCCGGAGAACTGCAATCCCGTGGTGCCCCGCGGCCAGAGGCGGGTCGAGGGAAAGCGAAGTGTCCGGCGCAGGCGCAGTGCGGAGCGATTTGGCTGTAGTTCGCAGAGCGGATGAAGATGGCGGCTGCGGCCTCGGCGGGTCCCGGAGCCTCGGGCTCGGTTCGGGGCCGCTTTCCGGGCCGGCCGTGGGTAGGGAGAAGCGGGAACAGGACCG
>NW_017308079.1:44523-71749 GCF_000935625.1 Nanorana parkeri | reverse complement strand
GGGCTCGGTTCGGGGCCGCTTTCCGGGCCGGCCGTGGGTAGGGAGAAGCGGGAACAGGACCGAGCGAGCCCGGGTGGCGTTCCACAGAGCTGGGGCCCCGAAGGAGGAGCATGCAAAGCCTCGGATACCCGGCATACACCGCAACACCAAGCGCCTGGCGGGGGCCTGTGCCCTGGATACACACAGCGCTCAGGTGGGCGGAGGAGGATGAGGGGACCGGGGGGTGGTGGAGGAGTGATGAAGGGGCCCCTAACACAACATCACCTGCTGTGGGGAGCGGGGCGGGGTCACGTGACAGATCCCAGCGGCCCGCGCTGACCACTTCTTATCTGTATTATTGTGTCACTGGACACATTGTATCATCATCATCCCCACCAACAGAGTATACACATTGTAATATCATCCTCATCCCCACCACCAGCAGAGTATACACATTTTATCATCCTCATCACCATCCCCACCAACAGAGTATACACATTGTATCATCATCATCCCCAACAATGGAGTATACACAATGTCACTGGATACATTGCATCATCATCATCCCCACCAGAGTATACACATTGTATCCTCCTAATCACCGAAGTATACAAAATATTGTGTCGTATACATTGTATCATCATCACCAAAGTATACACATTGGCATTGAGATCTTTATCACTTTGCTGGGTACACTGTATCATCATCATCAATAACCTGTACATTTGTATGTCCTCATTATGATCACCATCACGCTGTATATACAAATCATTAGGCTCTCAATCACAATTCTGGCTACATTGTATCATCATATTCACCTTATGTCATCATCGTGCTCTCCATCACTGGGCTAGGTATCTCTACCACCTTTATGCAGATTGTGCCGCCACAGTGCTGAGGGAAATGTATCAAAACTGGTTTAGACCAAATCTGGAGTAGTTGCCCGTGGCAACCAATCAGCTTCTCTCTTCAGTTTGTTCAGGTAAGATTTAAAAATAAAAAGAGAGAAGCCGATTGGTTGCCGTGGGCAACTGCTCCAAATTTTGTCTGCTCCGGTTTTGATAAGTTCCCCTTATTGTGTCTTTTATCTGCTCATACACGATATTATGTCATCACGGTGCTGGGTACATTTGTATCATCATCACCAACATATACACATTGTTATTGTGTCATCCTCGGCATCCCCATCACAGTGCCGGGTATCTATAGCACCTTATGCAGAGTGCGTCACCACAGTGCTGGTTACATTGTATCTTCTCTAATGTGTACATATTGTCACCAAATAGAACCGGGTACACTGGAACATCACCAGAATATACACATTATTGTATTATTGGGGGACATGTGCTGTATACAGTGTATCCTAACCAATCTATACAAATGATATCATCACAACTAGAGAACTGAATACACAGTAGCATCTCCGGCATATGTACATTGTGTCGCCACAGTTCAGGGGATAACCCTAACTAGTGTTATTACTATTAACTTATTGGTATTATTTATTATTAGAGGCGCAACGAAATAGAAATGTAAAAACCGAAATAAAAAAATTGTCAGACCGAAACCGAAAATGTTCTTATTTAATTTTTTTTCCAATTTTTTTTAATATTTTATTTTTTATAAACTTTTTATTTTTGTAATCATTTTTTTTAAATTAAATATTTTTATTTTTTACTTTTAGGGGCTCCGGGGAATCATTGGGGGGATCTAAACAGACTCCTGATATTTCCCTTTTAAAATAGAAAAAGGGATTGGGGACACAGAGTCCTCATAGACACCAAGTCCTCAATCTCTTTTTCTTCAGCCTCTGTTATCAATGAACAGGAATCTTCTATACTGAGTGTTCCTGTTCATTGATAACATGAGGACAGAGTATGGTTACTATATCCACAATCATGAATGAACAGGAAGTGATGTAGGAGGTGATGTAGATCACTTCCTATTCATTCATAATTGAGGATATAGTAACCGTACTCTGTCCTCAATTATGTACAAACACTCGGCGATCACATGACTGCTTGTACCCGCTCTCCTCTCTGACACGCTGTCACAGGAAGCTGAGCGAGCGGTGCAGGGAGGAGAGCCCAGCCTCCTGTGACAGCGCTGGCTGTCTCCGCCCCCACACCGCTCTGCCGGACTGTAATAGGCGGCTGAGCGGTGTGGGAGGAGAGACGCTCTCCTCTCGCAGCTCTCGGCCGGCTGTCACTTTCTCTCCTCCCTGCCGGGACATAGAGCAACGGGGAGGAAAGAAACCTGGGATGCGCCCTTGTATCGGCAGGAAAATGGCACTTTCGGCATTTAGCCAAAAGTGCCATTTTCGGGCCGATATATCGGCGCATCCCTAATTATTATTATTATATTATTATTATGGTGGTGCGGCTGGGCACATTGTATCATGGCCACCACCACAGTACTGGATGTATTGTATTATTAATGCCGGGCTGGAGGAATCCCTGGAGCCAGGTAGCCAGACATTTTGGTTGTTGTCAATGGGGCTGCTAAAAACAAATCCGTCTGACTCCCGGATTGGACGGACTGGCTTCAGAGTTCCATATTAAGTTGTCCGCGCCAGCGTTAAAATAAACGTGTTACTCTTATTCTGCACCAACCGAGCTGTATACATTGTATCATCACCCCGATCAAAGATGGAAATAAATTGTGTCACCACCCAGTGTATACACATCGATGTGTCAGGTCATTGTTGTCTCATACCTTGTATCCTCCATTACAGGGGTGGATACATTATATCAGTATACACGGCATTGTATCATAATAGAGCCGCACACATTGAGAGCAATTGATCTAAACTGGAGCAGAGTCTGGAGTTGTTGTCCATGGCAACCAATCAACTTCTATCTTTCCTTTTAAAAGCTTAGCTGAACAAACTGAAAGAGAGAATCTGATTGGTTGCCATGGGCAACTGCTCCCGGATTGTCTCTGCTCTCCCGGATTGTCTCTGCTCTCCCGGATTGTCTCTGCTCTCCCGGATTGTCTCTGCTCTCCCGGATTGTCCTTGCTCTCCCGGATTGTCTCTGCTCTCCCAGATTGTCTCTGCTCTCCCAGATTGTCTCTGCTCTCCCAGATTGTCTCTGCTCCGGTTTTGTTAGATTCCCCTCATTGTATTGTATCATCAGCATGGTCCCCGAATATGTTTTATCCCATTACAGATGTATACAGACAGTTGTGGTGTTCATGGCAGCGGTTTTCATGTTGTGATTTTAGTGAGGGGATCTGATTGGGCGGCTCTTTGATTTATCACTGCGGTGTGTTCTGTGAGTTTTGATTGGAACGTTCTGAGTCAAATAGAATAGCAGCAGACCGGATCCCTGTTTATACAATATTCATGTTCCTTCCCAGTCATGAATCGTTGTGGTTTATTTTTTTGTTTTAATTTAATGTTGTTGTTATTATTATTTGTTTTTTTTTATTGTTGGTATGTTTATAGTGGCGACAATTTTACTTGACGCTTTACATCGTGCACGTTCACTTCATACTTTGATTATAACTTTCCGGCCCTCCTGTTCTATTTATCACTTCAAATGACTCTTCTGCTTGACAGCCGGTGTCCTGTCCTACCTGATATATTTAAAGTGACACTAAACTCGGGAATGAAATCTCAAAAATACATTCGAGTCACTTCACTCTGAACAACAATGTATCTTATTTGTGTATCACTCAGCTGGAGATCCTCCAATCATCTCTGACTTGTCCTTCCTTCTGGAGGGGGGCTACTTTTGTTCCCCATGGTCCCTGTGTGTGTTGTAATGTAGTCACCGCTCCAAGCTTCCTCCCGGGATGGACTACAATCTCAATACAAATGAGTAAACTAAACATGAGATTGTAGTCCATCCCGGGAGCGGGCTTGGAGTGGTGACTACTTTACAACACACCGAGGGACCATGGGGACCAAAAGCAGCCCCCCTCCAGAAGGAAGGACAGTGTCAGAGATGATTGGAGGATCTACAGCCGAGTGATACACAAATAAGATACATTGTTGTTTAGAGTTAATGTACTCAAATAGATTTTTAAGGTTTAAAGTAGAACTATGGGGTCAGGGCTTTTCCGCATAGTTCACCTAGGGGTCACGGGAGGACATAAACTAGCGTCCTCACGTGACCCATAGCACGGTATATAGGGAGCTACAGCTCGCAGTATACTGAGATGCCGCAGCTGGGACGGATCCCGACATTACTGTCTGGATCCACCCAGCTTCGTGAGTGACAGCTGGCTCTGCCTATCTAGAGGCAGAGCCAGCTGTACCCGCCCCCTCCCCCGTCCGTTCTGCCAGTCAGCACTGGAGGATCGGAGTGGGGAAAGGGGGGGAATCCCTGCAGAGAGCCGTAAGTGACAGTCACGGCTCTCTGCAGGGACAGGATCGAGAAGTGAGCAAACGCCGGTATGTGTTCGCTCACTTCCCGATCTATTGAGCCGACCTGTGACAGTCTCATTGTCACGCGTCGGCTCAGATTATGAGGCTGAAAATCACCCGCCTCATAATTTTCCTTTTAACTCCGGAGTTTAGTGTCACTTTCTGAATGCGTGTAACAGTATTGAATAATGTCTGTAAAGGTTCTCGCTCATCCAGGTCACGGGTGTATCTGTAAAAAATAAGTCAAGGCAACTGGATTTGCTGGATTTTTCTTGAAGACGTTTCACTGGTCGTCCGAGCAGCTTTCTCATTTCAGTCATTCATTCTGAATCGAGAAAGCTGGTCGGGTGACCAGTGAAACGTCTTCAAGAAAAATCCAGTTGCCTTGACTTATTTTTTTTACAGATATAGTATTGAATAACACAACTCTGTAGTCGGTGCATTTCAAGTCATTGTTTCTTTTAGTTCTAGAGACCCGTGAGATGGATTGGAAGCCCTGTTGATGTCTTTGTGCCCCGTAGAGATGATTTCCCTTTGCTTCCTGTCCCAGAGACACAACAGGAAGTGAGGAAATATCTCCAAAGGGGAGAAAAGTCTCTTAGGCAGTTGTCCCCATTGGGAAGATATCTCCTCCTGTTCCAGCAACAACTGACATTTTGGGTTTCCCATCAATTTCTGCCCGGGGCAACGAATGTTGAGGGTGTTGTGGGGGACGTTTTGAATCATGTTTGAGGGCTTGTTCACACCACATGCAGACCAGATCCGCATGAGTCTCTGCACACGCAGTGCGGTGTGGTATACCGCGTTTTTGATGCGTTCCGGGCTAATAGGAGCAGAAATGTAATTCTTGGCATGTGCGGAGGAGAGTTTGGCTACCCAATAAAACGCAATAAATGGCTATTTTTTTGTTTGGTTTATACATAACCTGCGTAAAGCTCTCATAAAATCAGCCTCTGATGCCTCAAATATGATTTAAGTCCACTTACAGATTATTTCTATAACTCGGCTATCAAAATGTTCACTTAAAAGCCGAAGTTTAGTTTGCTTATTATACAAAAAAAAAACTTTTTTCCTTTGCATTAAATGCCTTTTTTTTAATATATGGTGATGTCATCACTGTATGTAAAATGTCATCACTGTATGTAAAATGTCATCACTAAGTCCGTGCTTTTCTATGCAATGCAGGCAGATCATGGCTGGTGGGAGGAGCCAGCAGGGTGCTGTGATGTACAGCACCCTGCTGGCCCCTCCCACCCATCAGCCATGATCTGTCGCCACTGCATAGAAAAGTGCCTCAATACTCCTTAAGAGCCCTCAGCCTTAATTCGAGCAGTGGGCTGGCCCTTGGGAGGAGCTATGCAAATATCAAAATGCCTTGCTGGCCGGTGGGAGGGGCCAGCAGAGTGCTGTACATAGCTTCCTGAAAACATCACGGCATTCTGCGTCAGTACTCCTCAAGAGCCCTCCGCTCTGATGCAAGCAGTGGGAGGGGTTTTGCATATATCAGAATGCCTTGATGGGTGGCTGTCGTTCTGGAGAAGGGGGGCGTTCCTATGCTGTATTTGCAAGCAGACCGCCCCCGTGTGATGCTGAGCCTCCATGATTGAAAGAACTAAAATCCATTTAATGAAGGGGGGGAGGGGGAGCCCAGAGAGTTAGGCTGGAGAAGAAAGAGCTAGATGATACTGGATGTCCTCCAGCCAGGAAATGGGGCGGGCTCTATCTGACTTGCTGCAGCTTCTAATGCACATTGTGAGAAGCTTGCAGTGTGCAGTGACATCAGAGGAGAGGAGCCGGTACAACTGTGCAGGACTGGACGGGAGGACGGAGGTCAGATAGAAGACTCAAGGGAAGGCCGGAGGTCAGATAGAAGACTGGAGGGGAGGGCGGAGGTCAGATAGAAGACTGGAGGGGAGGGCGGAGGTCAGATAGAAGACTGAAGGGGAGGCCGGAGGTGAGATTTTCTTGATGGGCTCCCTATAAATCATAGTTCCCTATCTGTGCTTCTTGTCCTTAGAATGTTGGGGTGTAAATACAATTGGTTGCATTGTTAGTACTCGGCGAGCAGCTGACTCATTGGTTGTTGTTATAGGATAGGTGTGGCATTTGATTAATTATATCTGTCCCTCTGTCTCAGGTATAAATATAAAGGTTGGTCCATCCGGAGCTCGCATATCATTAGTTGTTGGGTGCCGGAGGGTTAAACCAGATTTTTTTTTTTGTATGTTAAATATTTTTGGGGGGCTCCAGCGGTGGCGTCTCTGCTCCCCAGGTCCAAGATCTGCACCCCGGCTGTGGCCATTGCGAGGGGCTCATTGTCTTTGTGCTGGAATTATAGTTTTCTTTATGTGATGAGGAAAGTAGACTTGCGTGGGGGATGCATCCGAGTACCCGGAGTCGCGGACTATCGAGTCCTATAGCGGAGGTCATACCGGGAGAAATTAATTACAATCGGAAAATGGATTTTTAAATGACTCGTCTAAACGAGAACCGTCGGGGGAGGGGTTAGAACTAGGGATGCACCTATACTCGTATTACTGGTCCAAATGCTTCAATACTTCCGAATCCGGAACTCCCCGTCACAGGGAGATCTCCCTCTGACCAGCAGTGCCGTGGGAGCATGGAGCCGGCTTCCTTTCCAATCAGGAAGCCAGGCGGTGGGTTATGATTGGCCCGATTGGCTAGGAAGCCAGCTTCACGTGTTGCTAAGCAGCCTGGCTTCCTAACCGAGGAGGCGGGTCATTACATGCCGCCCGTCTTCCTGACTGGTTAGAAATCCAGGCTGCCTATCAACAAGTGAAGTTGGCTTCCTAGCCAATCAGGGAGGCGGGTCATTACACGCCGCCCGTCTTCCTGACTGGTTAGAAATCCAGGCTGCCTATCAACAAGTGAAGTTGGCTTCCTAGCCAATCAGGAAGCCAAGAGGCACGTAATGATCCGCCTCCCGTCTTCCTGATTGGTTAGGAACCCAGGCTGCTTTGCAACACGTGAAACCGGCTTCACGTGTTGGAGGAAGGTCATGACGTGCCTCCCGGCTTCCTGATTGGCTAGGAAGCCAGCTTCACTTGTTGCTTCCCAGCCTGGCTTCCTGACCAATCAGAAAGCCAGACGGCACCTCATGACTCGCTGATTGCTCAGGAAGCCTCGGCAAGTGAAGCCGGTGTTTCGCTAGAACACCGGCTTCACAGACAAACAGAAAGCCGGGTGACGGGTCATGATCTGCCGCCCGACTGTCTGATAATCGGGGCACAATGCACCAGTACTTGGCATCGGCAAGTACCAGAAAAAAAAATATCGGTACTCATACATGATACCGAAAAACATGTATCTGTGCGTCCCCAGTTAGTTTTTTGTTTTGCTCACTCTATCCCTTTTGGGAGATTTCGCTAAACTTCCTGTCCGATAGCAACAGGAAGCGAGAGGGAATCCCTCCAAAGAGAGGGAAATCCCCGGTGGTCACCAGAATTGGTGTCCCCATTGGAAGATCTCCCATCTTTTCCTATTGGCGTTTCCTTTTGCGCGCAGTGATGACATTCACCGGGACACGCAGGGAGGGTGAATCTCCCTAAGCTAAGCTTCCCCTACACAAGTCTTCGGCAGCGTATGGAGTCGTGCGGCAGAGAAGGAAGTTCTCGTCTTGTGTCTCCTCTGCTGTTCTTGTCATTTGCGGGAAGCTTGTAAGTTGCTTATATATTATTAACTCGGATTATAGAGCCGGCCCGGCTGGTTGTCGGGAGATCAGGAAAATCCCCGCCTGGTGACGTGCGAAGGGGAACTCTGCCTGCTGGCCTTGTGATGAGTGATGGATGGACAAGGGGTTCTTGTACTCCCCTTAGGGGCTCCGCTGGTATTTTTTTAAGGAGAGATGCACGTGGTTAAACTTTGCTGACCCAAAGAGCTTGCGCTTTAATCATTGCAGGGCCGGACAAATCCCAGAAGCCGGGTCACCAATGCTCCGTACAAAGCACATCTGGTGTCCAACTCTGATGGTTGTCAATGGATTGGGCAGTGGGCGGGGCTTCTGTTTTATTTTGGAGGGGCTTCTTGTGGTGCAGAGGAAAGGGTTCTGAAGAATAATAAAGATTACATGCTAGGTCGGCAGAATTTGTTACCCAGTGCTGTGTGGTCTTTCTAAATTCGGATATAAATAGAACGGATTGTTTGGGTGGGCCCCGTGTGCTACCTATCTGTGGGGAAATCTTAAAGCTGAACTCCGGACACAAAAACTTTCATCTAAATATTCCTCAATGGCCACAAAGGATATAAATCCGCTGTGTGCGCCAAATGCCTTTTTGAACCTAGATGCGGTCTTATAAAAGTGATGTCGGGGGGAAGACAGGAGGCTGCCAGCAGACCACTACAGGAGGGGCGCAGACTAGACCAGTCACCCTGCAACAGGAGAGAGAGCAGCAGTGACTGGCCCTTATTACAGGAGGGGGCGGAGACAAGACCAGTCACCCTGCACCAGGAGAGAGAGCAGCAGTGACTGGCCCTTATTACAGGAGGGCGGAGACAAGACCAGTCACCCTGCACCAGGAGAGAGAGCATCAGTGACTGGTCTCATCTCCGCCCACTCCTGTAATAAGGACCAGTCACCCTGCACAAGGAGAGACAACAGCAGTTAGTGGTCTTTATTACAGGAGGGGGCGGAGACAAGACCGGTCACCCTGCACAAGGAGAGAGGGCAGCAGTGAGCGGTCTTTATCACGGGAGGGGGCGGAGACAAGACCAGCCAACCTGCACAAGGAGAGAGGGCAGCAGTGAGCGGTCTTTATTACAGGAGGGGGCGGAGACTAGACCTGTCACCCTGCACAAGGAGAGAGGACAGCACAGTGAGCAGTCTTTATTACAGGAAGCTCCAAGTCTCACACTGGGTTACTGCACAGATCTGGAAGAATACACATGATTATTGTCTTTAGCAAATGTTTGTTTAACCTGGAGCTTAATCCTCCTGTCCCATCGCACTCCTGAACCGGACAAAAACCCAAATCCAACTGGGTGGGTGCGGTGGTGACAACGGATGCCTCCGTGAAATGTAGATAGATGAAAGTAGTCACTCGGGACAGTGACTACTTTCATCTGTTTAACCTGCAGTTCAGCTTTAAATACATTTAGATGGCACCGGCTGTGATCAGCTTAACACATCCTGCGGTCCCTCATAGGTTTGCTTTACATAACATATGGACTGGGATTCTCCAGCTTTACAACGCTTTGTTTCTATAGGAGGATGTAGCGAGAATCTTTAAGAGATTACAAATATTTACATAGGGAAGGCACAAACTAGAACAGTCACAAACAATGTAGAAAGCCATAACATGGCGTATGCAAGGCGCACACTACAACATGAGAGGAACATATAACACGCAGCACACACAACAGATACAAATTAGAAATAATAATATAAACATGTAACATGCATCTCGCAGAAAAGGTGACTGAATAGATTTATCAGGGGGGGTGGGGGGGGGGGCTGTTGGTTGTGATATAAGCAATGTACAAGAATTCCTTTTGGGAAACCACAAGGATAAGCCACTCTCTATTTTGTCCCATGTGACTCGTCCCAAGAGCTGGCCATTGAACTGACGCGCCTGCTTTTCTTTTCTTTTTTTCCCCTGCAGGAAGAGGTTGTGGAATTAAAAGAAGAAAAATCCGAAAGCGCTCCGCTCCGCCTGGCTTTGAGATCGAATAAAGGTGAAGCACTTTGTTTCTATCCTCTCGGTCAAGAAAATGCAGATTTCCTGCCTGGCGCAGCATGAGAGTGTAGAGAGAAAAAGGGACCGAGCTAACAAATGTGTCAAAGTGTCTCTCAGTATGTTCTGTGTCATTGCTCTGATGGGCCTGGAGTCTGCTCACGCTATATTGTGAGTCGCCCCTCCTTCCTTAAAGGAGAACTACGGGGTCAGGGCTTTTCCACATAGTTCTCCTAAGGGTAACGGGAGGACGCAAACTAGTGTCCTCCCGTCACCCAAAGTTCAGTATACCGCGAGCTACAGCTCGCGGTATACTGAGATGCCGGGACGGATCCCGATAGTACTGTCTGGATCCGCCCAGCTGCGTGATTGACAGCTGGCTCTGCCTATCCACAGGCAGAGCCAGCTGTGCCCGCCCCCGTCCATTCCGCCAGTCAGCGCTGGAGGATCGGAGCGGGGAGGAATCCCTGTCACTCACGGCTCTGCAGGGATAGATCGAGAAGTGAGCGAGCGACGGTATGTGTTCACTCACTTCCCGATCTACTGAGCCGACGTGTGACAGTCTCATTGTCACAGGTCGGCTCAGATTATGTGGCTTAGTGAAAATCGCTCGCCTCATAGTTCTCCTTTTAAAGTGACACTAGACCCAGGAGTTAAATCTAAAAATGAATTAAAGTCCCTGAACTCTGAACAACAATGTATGTTATTTGTGTATCACTCGGCTGTAGATCCTCCAATCATCTCTGAATTGGTTCTGACACTGTCCTTCCTTCTGGAGGGGGGGGGGCTACTTTTTTTCCCCATGGTCCCCGTGTGTGTCGTAAAGTAGTCACCGCTCCAAGCTCGCTCCCGGGATGGACTACAAGCTCAATACAAATCAGTAAACTAAACGTGAGATTTTAGTCCATCCCCGGGAGGGAGCTTGGAGCGGTGACTACTTTACGACACACACGGGGACCATGGGGAACAGACGTAGCCCCCCGTTCGCCGGCCCGTATAAGCGATCTGGCGGCAGCTGCGTCGCCAGAATCGCTTCTACTGTAGAGCCGACAGTCGGCTTTACAAGTTTAAACAGGAGTCTGTTGAAATGGCCCCGTTGCCAGTGACGTACGGTCATGAAGGGGTTGAGGAATTTGGTAATATTTTTGTACATCACAATAGTCAGGAAGGGGCATTATTGAAGATCGGATGCTAATTGTTCAATCTTCACCCCACTAATGTTATCAGCGTAACGTTTAATAGTTGGAGGTATGCACATAAATGCATTCTTTAAAATGTTCTTCTTGTTTTGTGCTTAGGTCCGAATTCATCTCCGACCTCTTCTGCGGTTTTCCCCTTTAAAGAAGAGAGCCCGCCCATGTCAAACGCGAAGCAAGCGAGCCCTACTGCAGCCACTGTTAAGGAAGAGTGCGCGGCGCTGCCTAAATCTATGCATGGCTTCACCCCCGACAAGATTGTTCGAGTTCACCTCACCCAACTGGACCCTTCATTGTATGGCATCAATACGTCATTTTTACTTACTCCAAAAGAGTCTGTGGTAGCCTCCCGCAACCACCTCACTCTCCCCTCCAATCCCGTCAAGGAACAGACCCGCTCTACTATTACTTCAAGGAGAAATAAACGTCGGAAGGGGAAAGGCAAGAGATTAACGTATAGGAAAGCTCCCGTGAGGCGTCAGCCCAAAGTAGCAGAATCTGTGGTTTTCTGCCAGGATGTCTCCTCAAGGGACAGTCCGGTTGCTCTTGTTGAAGAGAGCCCCGCCGATGAAGATACCAGAGTCCATATAGCAAGTTATGAAAGCGAAGCTTCCAAGGTAGCCCAAGCCAACATAGCTCTTGAAGGCTCTTCTAAACCTTCCACTTCTGATGCCGACCAACCAACTGGACCGAGTTCTCCTTCTTCTCGAGCCGACGGAAAGGTTGAAGAACAAGCCACCACGATGGAAGTTGAACAAGAGAAGTCTTGTCTTCCTCTTAAGAGAAAGGGGCGACGAGATAGACAGGTTCGGAAAGTGAAATGGAAGCTGAGAGCAGAACCCAGGCAAGAGAGTGAAGAAGAACCCAGGGGCAAGGAAAGCGAGAATCTTGAAGCTGATATTGGTCAGGAGAAGGTTGAAGATGAAAGAATACCGGCCAATGTAGAACCTTTACCAGACAATGGAGAGTCTTCTGAACCAAGACCAGAGCCGGTGCCTGTAAAGGAAGAAACTCCTGAGAAGACTTTAGAAGATGGTCCAGATTTGACCCCATTACCTGTTGAAGGACACCAGCAAGGAGATAACTTTGAGAACAGTTCATTAGTGGAGATGCCTTCGGAAGAGGTGAAAGTAATCGACCCCTTGCAGCCAGCAGAACCTCTACCGGAAACGACAGTCTCTGCTTCGATTCAGGGAACGGCACCAATAAGCGAGCCCATCGATCCGGTGGATACCGCCTCGTCCGTGTCTGACCAGCAGCCTCCACCAAAACAGTTTGGCCCTCTAAGGAAGAGCAAGAAAGCCAAACGGACTTGTTCTCTGCAAACGGACCGCACAGCTGCTCAGAAGCTTATAGCCAAGGTGAAGGAAGCCCAGAGCAAAGCCCAGTCACAACTCCCAGCTCAGCCTTCCAAAGCGGTTTGCCCCGAGACCACCGAGTCGGTCAAGCCCTCTGTGAATGCACGTCCTTCCCGCGTGATTAAAATTCCTCGAAGGTTAATTGAAGAAGACCTGCCAAATGTCACCGACGCGCAGGTCAAGAGGGGCCTGTCGGAGCCAGTCGGTATTTTGGCCGAGCTGGAGAAGCAGGTCCTTTCCGACGCGCCTGCTGATCCGTGTTTTAGTCTTTTTAATGAAGATGATCACCTCAACATGCTACCTCCAGCATCTCCTCGAACGGACTCCACGCTGACGTCCTCCACGCCTTCCTCTGCGGCTTCCTCGCCCTCTCTTCCGCCCGCTCCAGCTCCCTCTGCACCTTCTGAAAGTTTGCGCAAGAACATCCTGCGAGCACCGACGTTCCGCTGGAACTCCTTTAATATTTCTGCTCCAGAAGCGCAAGAAACTGCAAGTTCTTCTCAGCCTCCTAAACACCTGTCCTCACCCGAACCTTCGGAGCATCCTGTGAAATCCAGCACCCTTAAGACACCCTCACCTTCCCATCTCCCTTCTGACCCACCTCCCAAGCCCGAGTCCAAGCGCTCTCCACTCCTTCGTGCGCCGCAGTTCACCCCCAGCGAAGCGCACTTGAAAATCTACCAGTCTGTCTCCCTTCAGGACAACGAGGCCAATAAGGCTTCCGCTGTTACAACAGGTAGGAAACACCTGTCCGACCATAGTTCAGCCACGGTGGCCGGCGCTTCACCAGATCTCTCGCCGGGCACTTCCGCTAAAGAGTCACCAACTGTAGGAAGAAGGGCAAACCATTTGGCGTTACCTCTGTTTGCTGACACTGTTTCTGGAGGCTTGCAGGCTCCTCACACATCTCAAATCTCCAATCAAACTGTAAAGCTTCCTGAGCCAGTCCAGTCCCTAAACTTGAAGTCGGAGCGCGGATTACGACCAAATGAGGCGGATGCTTCCGTGAAACCTCTCAAAATGGAGGCCATGACTTTGTGCCCCGGAGAAGTTGCATTGAAGTCCCAGTTCCAGTCTCAGTCCATGAGCTCGCAGGGCGTCCTGACTTTCCCTCCTACTGAACTCTCCCTTTCCGGCACAGACAAGAAAGTCATCAACCTCTTGGAGAAGGCCAAGATACAGCTGTTTAAGATTGACAAGCAGAAGAGTGCTGATCAGGTAAGAGCTATAGGAGGTCTAGTGTGTATTTATAGTGAGCGTACATCTTTTATTCTTGTTTCTCCATATTTAGTCCCCTTAAAAATGCTGCAAGTACAGAAAAATACCTGGAAATCCGGCAAACTCTGAACTTCCTGTTTGAACTGACAACACAGTGCTTTTGCTGCACCGAAAAGCCAAGCAGTGTTGTCGGCACTGCCTAGTTCTGCTTTGTTGGGCTACAGAACACCTCCTTCTCCATGACAAGAGGGGTGGATGTTCTGTAGGCCACAAACGAACTGTGCAGGGCTAAAAAAAAACCTAGGGATGCACCGTTAACGTTTTTCGGTATCGAGTGGCGATATTTTTATCTCGGTCCTCGCCGATACCGGAAGTCCCATTTTAAGGAAGCCAGGCGGCCTGTAATGACTTCCTGATTAGCAGGGAAGCTGTCTCCATGCTCCCTCGTCACCAGGTGACAAGGAAGCATGGAGCCAGTTTTCTGGCCAACCAGGAAGCCAGGGAACGAGACGAGTCATTACACGGCCCCGGCTTCCTGATGGGCCGCGAAGCCGCCTTCATGCTCCCCTGTCACCAGGTGGCCAATCAGAAAGCCGGGGGGGAAATGACTGATTGTCCTGCTTCCTGATTGTCCGGCTTCCCGACCAATCAGGAAGCTAGGTGGCGAGTTGTTACACGCTGCCCGGCTTCCTGATGGGCCGGGAAGCCGCCTCCATGCTCCCCTGTCACCAGGTGGCCAATCAGAAAGTTGGGGGGGGAAGGTAATGACTCGCCGTCCGGCTTCCTACTTGGCCAGCTTCCCGACCAATCAGGAAGCTAGGCGGCGAGTCGTTACACGCTGCCCGGCTTCCTGATGGGCCGGGAAGCTGGCTCCATGCTCCCTCGTCACAAGTGAGGGAGCATGGAGCCAGCTTCCTGGCCCATCAGGAAGCCAGGCAGCGTGTAATGACTCGCTGCCCGGCTTCCTGATAGCGGAAGCTCAGGTATCGGAGCATTTGGATGAGTATTGGCACAGATACTAGTATCGGTATCGGTGCATCCTTACTAAAAACACTGCTTGGGACTCCAGAGCAAAGGATAAATGTGAGGCTTTTTTTTTTTTTTAATGCTGTATATCGGGTGCACTTTAAATCAATGTATATCTTTTTCAGGGTGCTAATTCTTCAAAAGACCCAGCTGGGACCCAACAAGAAAATGGCCCCAAATCTCCGACCATGCAGGTAATACTCAGTTTAGGCAGCACGGGGAGCCTGGCTCAGACGGTGTGATGCTGATCTTTAACGTTTTCTTTTTCTCGTCAGGGGCAGGATTCCCCAGTGCAAGGGCCGCGGATTAAACACGTGTGCCGCCATCCTGCTGTCGCTTTAGGGAAGCCACGCGCTATGATTCCGGAGGACATCCCCAGGCTGAGTGCCCTGCCGCTGTGCGAGAGAGAGGCCGTGGTGCCAGCAGCAGCCGCAGCTGCAGAAGAAGCTCCTGAAGAAGGTGAGAAAACCCGATAAGTACTCTGTTTTACAATTTAGCATCCTCCTTCGGACCTGGCTTGGAAGATTTGCTCTCTAAAAGTGTCCGTTGGATCTGTAGCTGGTACCTCCATGTGGCTACAACAGTCTTCTGTATATTCCTGGGGGAACCATAAGACCCAGGACGCTCTGTTTGTGAATAATCCAAATTCACCATTTTAATTATTTTATTTTTTTCCTGCATTTTCAGAGTCGTCGGCCTCAGAGCCAGAGCCCACCACGGTCACCCGGCAGAAACCTGTCAGGCAGTCGTCGGCACCACCTCCCCGCCGGCCTCGACCAACATCCAGGGTGAGGCTGCGGATGGCCAGATGCGGCAAGTGCAAAGGCTGCAACGTGATGGAGGACTGCGGCCGATGCGTAAACTGCAAGGACAAGACAAAGTTTGGCGGTCCCAACACGAAGAAACAATGTTGCGTGTAAGTTGTTTTCCTACAAAGAGGTGAACTTTTACAGTTTGAGATCTTTTGCACCAGTTGTGCCTTTCTGCAAATCACAAGAGGCTTGTCTGGGCAAAATACCATGTTTTGTCTTAAAGGAGAAGTATAGGGTCAGTGTTTTTCCCCATAGTTCTTCTTAGGGTAGCGTCCTCCCGTTACCCTAAGCTCAGTATACTGCGAGCTACAGCTCGCGGTATACTGAGACGCCGGAACGGATCCCGACGTAGATGTCGAGATCCGCCCAGCTGCGTGACTGACAGCTGGCTCTGCCTATCTAGAGGCAGAGCCAGCTTGCCCCGCCCCCCCCCCCGTCTGTTCCGCCAGTCAGCGCTGGCGGATGGGAGGGGGGAATCCAGCCCTCCCCCTGTCACGGCAGAGAGCCGTGACAGTTTCGAGAGGTGAGCGAACCTGGTATGTGTTCGCTCACCTCCCGATCTACTGAGCCGACCTGTGACAGTCTCATTGTCACAGGTCGGCTAGAACTATGAGGTGAGTGTAAATCACTCATCTCATAGTTCTCCTTTAAATACCTTTTTATATCTGTCAGAAATGCAGTGAGCTCCTTCCTTTTTTGAGCTGTCTATAGTGTCTCTGCTGCGCTGAAATCTCAAGCAGTGTTGTCAGCCCTGCCTAGTTTGCCCTCAGCTGAACTAAACAATACCCCTATGTTAGAGAATTGGAGGAATTTGTCCTATAATAAAAATGCCGTGCACATTCTGGAGGGCTAATATGATGCAACAATGTAAACAGAAAGTGCCTCTGTTGAATGCAGTAAGCAATGTACCTTTCAATTAAGTTATTGAAAAGAAAAAAAAAAATGCTGCTGCGCCTTTAGTTGGGCCTGGTGCAGACCTACGCCATCTGGGATTGCGTGGTCCTGCACAATGCAGGCAGCGATGGCCGCACGGCTCCATTGATTTCAATGGGATGACATCTGCGCGTCAATCTCAGGAAAAAAAAAGTGCAAGTACCTTTTCTCTCCCGTTCATTGAAGGACACAGGGCAACAGATCGTAGATCCTGTACGGTAGATCTACGATCTATTGCCCTGTGTCCTTCAATGAACGTAGAGAAAAGGACTTTAAGGTGAGTACAAAAATCCAAATTTTTTTTTTTCTGCGATACACGACGCGCGGCTGTTTTAGCGATCGTGTTTTCAGAAGCACGGGCGGAATCCCGCGCGATCCGCCCGGCGCGAATGGGGTGCCATTGGAAAATCGGTGCACACCTAGGCGACTCCTGACCGTGCGGAATCGTGCACGATTGCCGCGCAGTGAGGTGTCGCTTAGGTGTGCACCGGCCCTTATAGTACAGTGAGTGAGCACTGTCACCCTAGGACAGGAAGTAAGTTACTTGTAGGGTCACCAGGTGAAAATAAAGGGGTAAAAAGACACCCCTTGTAACTTGTATGGTGACCCTTTTGGGTGAGTTGAGGAAAGGGATGGTGATAAATTCTGGACTCTAGAATATGCTTTTTTTAAACATTTTTATTTAACCCCTGCATTCATTTTTTTTCCCTTCAGATACCGGAGATGTGAGCGGATAGAAGCCCGCAGACAGCAGAGGATAGCGCAGAAAGGTGAGTCTCTGTCTCTCACTTAGAGTATATGAAATCGATGTATAGTCACTCGCACTCCAATTTCATACCAAGCCAATTCCTTTAAAGGAGAACTATGACATGAGTGATTTCCACTCACCTCATAGTTCTAAGCCGACCTGTGACAATGAGACTGTTACAGGTCGGCTCAGTAGATCGGGAGGTGAGCGAACACATACCGGGTTCCCTCACCTCTCGATCCTGTCGCGGCTCTCTGCCATGACGGGGAGGGGCTGGATTCCCCGCTCCGATCCGCCAGCGCTGACTGGCGGAACGGACGGGGGAGGGGGCGGGTACAGCTGGCTCTGCCTCTAGATAGGCAGAGCCAGCTGTCACTCACGCAGCTGGGCGGATCCCGTCATCTAAGTCGGGATCCGCTCCAGGTGCGGCGTCTCAGTATACCGCGAGCTGTAGCTCGCGGTATACTGAGCCTAGGGTGACGGGAGGACGCTAGTTTGTGTCCTCCCGTTACCCCCAACGAGAACTATGGGGAAAAACACTGACCCCATAGTTCTCCTTTAATGACTATAGTAGTGTCCGAATCATAGCGACGTTTTGGAACCAAGTGGTTCCTTCTTCACCAATGCACCAACATGCACCAATAGAGCTTCCCATCTGATTCCTACAATTCAACCCCAACCACGTCTAGACCTATCATACTTGACTGTCAGCTGAACGCACAGACACCCTCATATAGGTTGCTTCCCATCCAGCCAACAGATTTACGGGCACCATCAGTTACAGCGGCAGACTTCGGCTTCAGACGAGTTTTTAGTGTTGCTATAAAAGTTATGGTTCCACCTGTGCATCACATACCTGCTAGGCTGTAACTTAAGCCATTTCCTTAGGGATGTTCAGCTACCAGTGCCGATACTTGCCATTTTCATGAGAACTCCCAGGGTTGCAGCTGGGACCGGGCTCTGGCGCTCCCCCACTGTCCTGAAATCATTAGTCTGTATTGTTTTAGAAAAACTGTCACATGACAATAAACAAAAATGTATCAGTACCCGTATCTGTGAGGACTTGAGCAAGTACCAGTGCTTCTACTTACAAACATGGTATCGGTGCATTATATGTGTGTGTGTGTGTGTGTGTTATATATATATATAATAAACAGATATGTACAAATCCCAGGAGCTCCGTGTGCTCCTTACAAATGACAGCCGCCTCCTAACTTTTTAATTTTTCTCTAGTCTAGTCTTGGAGCTCGAAAAGTATTTGTACCGAGTACGGTTCTTGGTATCGGCGCATCCCTAATTAACATGATTTCCTATTCTCTAATCCCACCCACAGGCCGAAAGCCAATCCGACACCTCCCGACGCGAGAGAGCAGCTCCGAATCGGACGACTTTTTTGCCGAGGTCTGCCGAAACGACGACACGGAAGCTTCCGAGCGACTAGAACCCGGCGTTCCGTCCCAGCGCAAATCTACCCGCCGCTGTGTGAGGCAACGCCCATGCTACGACCTCTTCCCCGACTCCGAGGATTCTGACTTCGATCCGAGTCCGAGCGCCCCCCGCAGGAAACAGCGGCGAGAGTCCGGTAAGAGTTGTAGACTTTCATTACCTTTTACGGTCCGGCGTCTCCATGCGTGATGTTTTATTTTTTTTTAATTTTTTTTTAAAGTCCGGAGATCTCCCTAGCCTGTTTGCTGTTTCTGATCTGTACGTATAGTTCTTTAGCGACGTGTTTTCTAGGGGGAGAAAAAAATCTGTTTCTTGTCATGTCACAGATTTACTTCCTCAGGACTCGGAGGAGCAGAATAAGCCACGCAGAGTACCCCAGCAGCCCGTGATCCTCCGCGCCAGGTCTGGCCAGGAGCAGGTGAGTCTACTGTAGCCAGCTAGTCTGCAGCTTCTGTCCCACGTCCACAAGTCCTGTCTTTTTCACAGTCTCCTCTCTCTCTCCCGTTCCGAAGGACTCAACCTTGAATGGCACATCAACCAAAATCAAATCTTCCGACGGAACCCACCGTCTACGCGTCGATTTCAAGGTATGATGTATAGATTTATTTTTCTGTACAGCAGGATTTGAAGAGGATGGGAATGTTGACACTGTCACTTTAGCCATTAAAAGGGGTAGTGCCCCTCTTCCCTGTTCTAACCAAACCCACTCTCCTCGATCCGACAACCGCTGTTCCAATCCTTACTGTCCTGGCCTTGCTTGTGCATTCCCTTATAGACTTCAGCGTGACTGTCTCTGATTGTCTCTGGCCTTGGGACACGGCCCCATGGTGCACTAATGTGCAAGCACAGCCAGGGCGGTGATTTACACTGATAGATGTAATCGGGGGAACTGCAGTTGTCTGATTTGAAGGGGGTATGCATCTGAGGAGGAGGGTGGGCTTGATTAAGTCGGGGAAAGGGGGCAAAAAAGGATGCATTTATTTTCAACTGCACTTATCCTTAAAGGCCCCCCTTTCCACTCACTGATGCACCCCCCTGATTCTCCTTCTTCCATTGCATCCTCCAAAGGAGGTGACGTCGCCTCCTCTTACAGCCAGCAGTGGTTAGGTTTCAGTGCTTGGGCCTTAGCACTGCACACGCTCCCCCACACCCAGATCCAATCCAACATTTTGGGATGGAGAGGAGCAGTAGGGGATTGCTGGAGAGGTGTGTTATTGGGTGGAATGGGGTTGGAGTGCCATAAATGTGCAGAGACTGTCTCTTTAAACCAGATGTAAAACCTTTGTTTAATGTTTTTGTGCACTTACTCTTTCTGTGTCTTTCAGGAGGACTGCGACCTGCAGAACGTGTGGATGATGGGGGGGCTCAGTATCTTGACGTCTTTCCCCGTAACACCGACTCACGTGTGCCTGCTCTGCGCCAGCCGCGGACATCATCAGGTAAAGCAGCATTCCCTTGATGTGGTGGGGTTTCTGTCTGACTTTCTGCAAACTCATTCTGTCTGTCTCTCTCGCTCTCTAGTTCTTGTACTGTCAGGTGTGCTGCGAGCCCTTCCACACGTTCTGTTTGGAGGAGTCCGAGAGGCCTTTGCCTGAGCAGGAGGACAGCTGGTGCTGCCAGCGCTGCAAGTTCTGCAACGTCTGCGGACACAAGGGGAAAGCCAAAAAGGTAACCAGCATCTGTTATAACACTGAAACCCTTTCTGCTTCCTCAAAAATGGACATTGAGTCCATTGAGGAGATTTTTCAGGTGTCCCATAGGGTTAGTTGTTGCTATGCAGACCTGCGCCTGTTTCTAGAGACTATTGTGATGAATAAGAGTAGAGCAGTTTCTACATGAAAACCTTTAAAGTCCAACTACTGCCAAAGCTTGATAGAACGTCATAACTTGCCATCTTTGGTCCTTATTGGGGAGAACGCCACTGTCTGTGCAAGTGACACCAGGGAGGAAGACTCGAAGCGGTAAAAAAAAACCCACTCCTAATAATTGTGCTTTTGTTGTTCTCCATTCATATATGAGAGCGATCCCATCACTTCCTGTCTTTGCCACACCTTGCCAGAATAGGAAGTGAGAGGAAGTCTGCTCAAAGAGGACAACGGCAATAAAGACTTGGCATAGGTTCTAACACCTCCAGGAACTAAATTAAAGGGTTTCTAAACCCTCCGTTTTTTTTGCCTATATCTACTGCTAGCAAGCAGCCAGGACTTACCTCGTTATCGCTGCTCGCTCCCGCGCCGAGAATCAGGAAGTGATCGTACGGCCGCAAAGGATCTTGGGGCGGGCGCATGCGCAGTTCCGATTCTCGCCAGGGATACGAGCAGAGAAGCAAGGTAAGTCTATGGACGCGTGCACCCGCCTGCAGACACCGCTGGATCGGAGGGACAGAGCAGTCAGCGCTGGATCGGAGTGACGTCACACCGCTGGAGGGACACATGAAAACATGGGGAAAGAAGAGGAAGATCAGAATAAGAGACATCATTTGAGGTAAGTGCTGACATTTACATGGGGGGAGGGGAAACATTTTTTGGCTTTAATGTCACTTTAAGAAAACCAAAATTAATGAAATGAAACGATACTGTAGTAAGTGAAACTGTGCAAGCCAGACTTAAAGCCGCAAAACCTTCCACGGATGTCAGGATCACATGGAACCCATCCTCATCCCAAACACACAAACTGAAAGTGAAGGAAGGCGCACTATAGCCTAATCTTTTCTTTTCAGTAAACTTTATTTAAAACATAAACACCATCAAACAGATCCTATTTTTCAATGCCTTAAACCCCTCCCAGTTTGAAAGGGTTTGGAGAAGGAGTACGGTCTGGTTGAGGGTGTTTGTGATACATAGTTCCCTATGGGATGAAGGTTATTGGGGGGGGGGGGGAAGCTTTGTCGATGGTGCAGCTTCTTTCACGTTCGCCTAATTTGATGGACAATTCATGCAAATTACAGACCAGACCTTCTACTCTGCATCCTACAGCCACAGGGCAATGCCCACAAAACCTGCCCACTGCTGGTCCAGCAGCAAAGAGCATCTGAGGGATGCGATATAGGGCACCTCACAGATTCTCTTCTCCCTGCAGCTGGAGCTAGATAAAGTGCTAGCAGAGAAATGATAACGTCACAACAAGTAAATGTACAGATTTCTCGGATTTGTATTTACCTAAACTTTTTGGGATTTTTTTTATTACAGGGGGGGGTAGACTTTAGATCAAAAATTAGGTCTCTCCTGGAAGGCTGGGTGAACTACTTGGACTTCTCTCTCTGTTGTATGAATCATTCTCTTTTATTTCCTGTATTGCAGCCTCTGCTGGAGTGCGAACTTTGCCAGACAAACTATCACATTTATTGCCTCGGACCAAATTATCCCGTTAAGGTGCCACGCAGTGGGAAAGGCTGGGTGAGTAGGAAGGGCGGACAGACCCATTTTGCTAACCGATTTACTGGTTTGCCCATGTATGCTAAATTGGCGTGCTCATACTTATCCTGTGTTTTTTTATTTTCAGTTGTGTTCCTCCTGCGTTCGCTGTAAAAGCTGCGGCGCCAGTCCCGCAGTGGACGCTGACCTTGAGCTGACGGAAGGGGGAAACCTATGTACAGCTTGCTCCACCCTATACAATAAAGGTGAGCTTTATGTTCTATACAATATTCTCTTTACCTTACTGCACGTGTTTCACACTCCTAAGCACCCCCTTCTCTTCCGGGCAGGGAGCTTCTGTCCCATCTGCAGTCGCTGCTATGAGGAGAACGACTACGACAGCAAGATGATCCAGTGCGCCAAGTGCGATAAGTGGGTGCACTCAAAGTGCGAGGGGCTCTCTGGTGAGTGCATGGCCTGGAACATTAGGAATCTAATGGGTTGTTACGCGGCTCTGTTGGGTGTAGTGCGGAACAAAACAAACCACACAGACCTTTGGGGGGATGTCGGTCAGACCTCAAAGCGCACAGAAATTAAATGGAGGCCGTCAGAGGTACTTGCAGGTGCTGCAACATTTACACTGTTTTCAGGGCAGCTTGCTGTACCTGACAATATTTTAAGTTGTCTATATTGACATTTACAGCTCAGAGGGGACCTGTACTGGGAAAGCTGTGCCCAAAAAGATGAAAGGCTTGTTTACAGTGTTGTCTCTTAACTCCCTACAGCTTATCTTTCCAGAATTCTCCTCCAGGGCAGTGGACTGGGATAATGGCTGTGCCCACCTGGAGGAAACTCAAGACTAGAGAGTTTAAAAGGGATCCCAGTAGCCTGTGACCTCAGTTTTTGTACAGTTGCTTGTTAGCCCCCCCCCCCCCACCCGTTTCAATTTTAGAGGTCCTAGATCCCCTCTTCTGCAGCTTAGGTCTAGAAAGGCAGGCCTGTGGGTGAGTGGTCCGGGGGAGGCTGTCTGGTTGGGGTCACATATGCCATACTCTCCCTTCCCTATTGTGACTCCTTACCTATATGGCAAGGTCCTCCTGATCACTCACAGAAAGAAAAGTCCGGCCGTACAATGCAAACTGCTGAAGAATTTATTGTAGCACACAGGTAGATATCGTCCTACCATGGGTCCTCGTCACTCTTAACATAGACGTCTCTACAATTAAAGTGACAAAGTATTTTTTTTTTTCCTCCCCCCAATGTTAGTGTCAGGACTTACCTTTAAATCATGCCTCCTAATCCGATCATCTTCTTTCCTGTAGTTTTTAGCTTTCCCTCCAGCGCTGCTGCGGGACTCCGATCCAGCGCTGACTCCTCTGACCTCCTCTTCGCTCATGTCCCACGGTGTCTGTGCGGATGCACGCTGCTCTGTATACTTGTCTCTCCTCGTCTTCCGGCCGAACTGCGCATGCGCCGCCCCAAGTTTTTGCATATATTTACTGCTTGCTAGCAGTAGATGCATGCAAAAAAAAGTGAGGGTTTAATAACCCTTTAAACAATTAGGAAACATGGAGTAGCTCTACCCACTTGTATCCAATCCCGCTGCTGGAACCTCTGTGCCTGGTAAAGGTTCCGCCAGAGCTTCCACTTGGCTATAGGTAAAAACTGGCATCCGTCCATCCAGTACTTAATTTGTAAGATGGCATGAAAGCAACAAACAAATGCTTACACGTTTCAACCCCCAAACTGGGCCTCAGTCGTAGCAAATGATTAGTCTCTATGATTCGGGCCATTATTAGGTGAAACATGTTAGAGTGAAGAGGATACATGGCAGGACGATGTGTACCTGTGTGCTACAATAAATTCTTTAGCAAAGTTGATGGTCTGCTGCTGGACTTTTTTTTTTTCTATAAGTGATTAGTTATGTTTGAGCAAGTTGGGCTCGGCTGCTGTTCACCCGCCATTCTCTCTAGCACTGCCGTGAAGGAGCGGTGATACTGGGTTATGGAAGTCAGGTCCTCCTGATGCTCCATGTGGCGTGGGCAGAGGTTGGTCAGTGAAGCAGGCACCATTTGGCCCCTGTTGGGTTCATACTACTTTAGGGTCTGGCTGTGGGTCTGGGACAGGTTATTCATGGTGTTGTGTCCAAGCACCCTACTTCTCAAACGAGCTTTTAACACTCCCCCACTGTTATGTTCTGGTTTCAGGGTGGCAGGTTGCAGCAGCCCTATCCCTCCCTTTGGTGGAGAGGAGCTCCGGCTCATTTTCCTTTTTGAAGGGAGCAAGAACGGTTGCGGTTTGTGTTCATGGTTTGTGCTCTAACTCTGTCCCTCTCTCTCTCTCTCTCTCTCTCTCTCTCTCTCTCTCTCTCCCCTCCTTTTTGCCTTCAGATGAGGGGTATGAGATCCTCTCCAACTTACCCGAGAGCGTGGTGTATACCTGCCCGCCGTGTTTGGGTGAGGGCGGCACCATATGGAGAGAGGCCATGCTCTCGGAACTGCACGCTGGTTTTCATGAAATTATACAAAGTCTTCTGAGCTCTGAACTTTCCTCGCCTCTCCGGCACTGTGCACAGGTAATCTTCATCAATCACGTGAGGGTTTGACATAACCCGGGTGCAAGAATTGCTTTTCTTTTACAATACATTTTTAGGGCAGGTTCACACTATTTTCCAGACCAGATCTGTTCCAGAAAATGGTGTGAACCTGCCCGCAGTTCCAGTGCATGCCAGACCAGACAAGATGAGACATGCAGTATTTTTCTGGTCTGGTCAGGAACGGACTGCGCTGGTGTGAACAGAGGCCAGAAAAAGCATAGGGATACATTAAAGCAGTGGTTCTCAACCTGTGTAACCTCAGGACCCACATTTGTCCTCGGTCATTAAGCCCCGACCCAAGTTGCACTACAATGTGAGGATACATGGCAGGACGATGTGTACCTGTGTGCTACAATAAATTCTTTAGCAAAGTTGATGGTCTGCTGCTGGACTTTTTTTTTTTCTATAAGTGATTAGTTATGTTTGAGCAAGTTGGGCTCGGCTGCTGTTCACCCGCCATTCTCTCTAGCACTGCCGTGAAGGAGCGGTGATACTGGGTTATGGAAGTCAGGTCCTCCTGATGCTCCATGTGGCGTGGGCAGAGGTTGGTCAGTGAAGCAGGCACCATTTGGCCCCTGTTGGGTTCATACTACTTTAGGGTCTGGCTGTGGGTCTGGGACAGGTTATTCATGGTGTTGTGTCCAAGCACCCTACTTCTCAAACGAGCTTTTAACACTCCCCCACTGTTATGTTCTGGTTTCAGGGTGGCAGGTTGCAGCAGCCCTATCCCTCCCTTTGGTGGAGAGGAGCTCCGGCTCATTTTCCTTTTTGAAGGGAGCAAGAACGGTTGCGGTTTGTGTTCATGGTTTGTGCTCTAACTCTGTCCCTCTCTCTCTCTCTCTCTCTCTCTCTCTCTCTCTCTCTCCCCTCCTTTTTGCCTTCAGATGAGGGGTATGAGATCCTCTCCAACTTACCCGAGAGCGTGGTGTATACCTGCCCGCCGTGTTTGGGTGAGGGCGGCACCATATGGAGAGAGGCCATGCTCTCGGAACTGCACGCTGGTTTTCATGAAATTATACAAAGTCTTCTGAGCTCTGAACTTTCCTCGCCTCTCCGGCACTGTGCACAGGTAATCTTCATCAATCACGTGAGGGTTTGACATAACCCGGGTGCAAGAATTGCTTTTCTTTTACAATACATTTTTAGGGCAGGTTCACACTATTTTCCAGACCAGATCTGTTCCAGAAAATGGTGTGAACCTGCCCGCAGTTCCAGTGCATGCCAGACCAGACAAGATGAGACATGCAGTATTTTTCTGGTCTGGTCAGGAACGGACTGCGCTGGTGTGAACAGAGGCCAGAAAAAGCATAGGGATACATTAAAGCAGTGGTTCTCAACCTGTGTAACCTCAGGACCCACATTTGTCCTCGGTCATTAAGCCCCGACCCAAGTTGCACTACAATGGAACGCACGGCAGTGTGGGCTGCTGTGATGGAGCTCCATCCGTATGTGCATTGCTTGTATTGTTCCCATGCGTGCCCTATAGAGGTCCAGGGAGCCAGAATGTGATGTCACTCCGGTTCAGGCACCTCTACAGGACATGGGAGCTATAAGCATTGCACGTATGGATGGATCTCCCTCGCAGCCATACCCCCAGCACACCCCACCTCAAGTTGACACTCGGCACTGGGCAGCATATTTTGAATGGCTGCTTGGTGTAAGAATGGACAGCGCTGCGCTAGGGGGAGGCTGAGGAGCCTCTAACCTAGAAAAGTGGAAGGCATGCGGCAACCCACTAAACATTGGGTCGCGACCCACCGGTTGAGAACCAAGGCATTAGAATACACAGTCTGGTCTGGAGATGATCTGGATGTGGTCTGAATGGGCCCTAGAGAGTTTCAAAGAGTGTACTAGAGCACAAGTCTGTTCATTTACAGGGATAAAAAGAGGAACGAGTAGAGTTGCTGATTCCGTGAAGCTGATGCTGGTGTGTCTTGGGTGGTTGCTTGTAGTGCTCTTGACCTGTGGTGGGTGTCAAACCTGAAAAGATCCTGATTGTACTTAGGGGTTAGGGGAGGGGGGTAGCTGACTCCAGTCATTCTGTTGCTTATCTGGCAATCAACACCTGGGGCATATAGTGCGTGATCCAAGGTGTCCTGATATTATGGAACTTGCTCATAGATTTCATGGAATTTAGGTTTTTCTTTAATGATATTTTCTGTTTAACCTGTTAGGGGTAGTCTATTTCTATGCTCTTTACTAGAGCATGGCTGCTGTGAAAACGAAGGTTATCAATATGAATTGTATAGAGTTACAAGTCTTCAGGTTTTCAATTTAGTAGAGCTTCCTAGGGCAGCCTTTCTCAACCAGGTTTGCCTCCTGGCTCCCTTGGGTACCTCCAAAAATATTTTAGTGAGATTGTTATGTAAAGGGGGGAAATGAAGACTGAGGTGAAGTGGGCTCCTGATGTAAAAGGGGAACTCTGATGTGAAAGTGGGAGGGGGTGTGGACTATGAAAGAGGGGCTTCTGATGTGACTGATGCAAAAGGTAACTCCGAG
>NW_017308079.1:38050-44141 GCF_000935625.1 Nanorana parkeri | reverse complement strand
TTGAAGGGAGCACTTCGATGACTGTTTTTGCGTGGAGTCCCCCTTACAATCAATGACATTTTAGACTGCGCTGCCTCGGGATTGTACATTGCTTTTAAAGGGTGCCGTGACTAAAAAAAAGGTTGAGAAACGCTGTCCTAGAGGGTTTTCCAAATGCAGGTGTAGGAAATGTAAATAGGTGCAGTAAGAACACTGATCCTTCTATAGAAAGGTGGTCAGCGCCCCCTTATCCCATCACATTGTAACTTTCTTCCTCGTGTTTTTGTAGTGTTCGAATGCGGGGGCCGAAGGAAAATGTCTCCACTCTCCCTGCGATTTGCAGTCTCTGGAGAAACTTCTGGAGGATGGACACTACAACGCCATAGTGAGTACTGTGTCCTGGTCTCCCCAAATCTCTCCCTCCTTCACCCATCGGGGTTTTTCAAATCTTTCTTTGCCCATTCTGTGCAGGCCTGCTTCAATGACGACGTGGTGCGGATCATTCAGCAGAATATGGAGAACGGGGTATTGAATGAAGGTGGCGAAGCTCTGAAGGCATTGTATATCAAGGTAATTAATTTGTAACATTTTGACAAATGTATGAACTGGAGTATGTGTGTCATAAGGCCGCAGTGTGCAAAATGGCCAGAATTTAATGCAAATGAATAGAAAAAACAAACCAGTCGCCATATACAGTATACACATTTATCCCCATTTACAATTTGGAAGGAAATAATTCGTTTTTTTAGGGGTTTTTAACATTGGTCACATGATCGCTCGGCCCCCCTCTTCTCCAGAAGAACAGTGCTGGGGATGGAGGCTGCAGAGGATGTCACATGTCCCAGGAGACCTTGCATTCTTGGGCTGTAAGCTGGGATGTGCAGGAGAGCAGCTGTCAGTCAAACTGGAGGGGGCGTGGCAGCTGTAATCTGACTTCTGGACCAAAGGTGTGCCTTCCATTGGCATGATGCCCTGTAGCTTCCATGTCAGAAGTGCTGACCATGCTAGGACAGATCTTCATGCCTAGCATGGTCAGTAATAAACAGGAAGGGGTCTTGTCTCCGTTCCCTCCTGTAATAAGGACTGCTCTCTCTTCCTGTGCAGGGTGACTGGTCTTGTCTCCACCCCTCCTGTAATAAAGATCGCTCACTGCTGCTCTCTCTCCTTGTGCAGGGTGACTGGTCTCATCTCCGTCCCCTCCTGTAATAAAGACCAATCACTGCCGTTCTCTCTTCCTGTGCAGGGTGACTGGTCTTGTCTCCACCCCTCCTGTAATAAAGATCGCTCACTGCTGCTCTCTCTCCTTGTGCAGGGTGACTGGTCTCATCTCCGCCCCCTCCTGTAATAAAGACCAATCGCTGCCGTTCTTTCTTCCTGTGCAGGGTGGCTGGTATTGTCTCTGCCCCCTCCTGTAGTTTTCTGCAGTCAGCCTGTTATGTGGTGCTGACCCCTCTCACAGCTCTGCTCTCTGCACAGGATATGTACAGCACACCGATGATATCACTGCAACTTATTACAAGGTTATAATTGTGTTTGCAATGGTATTTTGTACACACAGTGGATTTATATCATTGTTGGGTATTAGGAAATATGTTTAAATTTAAGCTTAAAATAATCATTTATTTCATCACTGGCTGCCTTGTGTAGTTGTTAAGCAGACCTACTTGCCAGCTAGACACGAGCCCTTCCGCCAGTGTGAATATTCGCCTACTTGTCATACACACAGAGGAGCAGCACTTTCATTGAGCGAAGTACAAACACCGAACAGTAATGAATAACTCGTTAGCTGATCTTGCGTTCGCCATGTTCCCTCAGTAACTGGAGCATTTGTGTCTTTGTTGATGTGCAGCTCATGGAGAAATCTTTTAGCTGGTTCAGCGTTGAAGACTCCAAATATTGGGAGAAGGATGACAAGTCTTTGGCCACGTAAGTTTACGCTTTGCTGTAATTCTCCACTTTTTTTCTATCCCACGTCAAGTTTGCACGCTACCACACAAGTGAGCTTTACGGTGATCGACTGCAGTTGGAGGCGCTGGTCATGTAACCTTCTTTGCTGGAGAATCTCAGAGAACGTATACTTAAACATTCACATGAAGTCGATTCCTCCCCCCCCCCAAGATTCTCTACCACCAGAGTCCACGAGGCATTGGTCACATGACCACTTTCAAAATGAACTCTCTCCACTCAGCAGCTCGCAGAAGTCCATCTCCTCGCTGCATCTGTTTTGCTCTGTTTTCACCAAGTGAAGTCCTAATTGCAGTCCAGCCTCTGACCTCTTCTCTTTATGTTCTGTGTTGCAGTGGAGTACTCCCTAATGCCATTATGCCGCCATATTCTGATCACTCGTACGCCCTGTGGCAGGATAGAGAAGACGGCAGTCATCCGCGCAATGGGGAAGTTGTGCAACCCATACTGCCACGGAAAAGTAATTTGTGTGTTGTGTATGATGTCGTGACTGCGGCAATTGTGATATTTTGTTTTTCTTACACTTAATATGTATTATTTTTTTTAGTCAAGAAAGAAGAGGACGAGTCGGGGGGTGTGCCGGAGAAGGACAATCGGCAGTGTGTGCTGTGTCTAAAATATGGAGACGATGGACCAAAGGTGTGCAAGCCGCAAGTGACGTTTTTTTTTCATGTAATTTACCGTCCACTGGTCTGCGTTGTTGTTGACTTGAGTGGTTTGCTTTTCTCTGCAAGGATGCTGGGAGGCTGCTCTATATCGGACAGAATGAATGGACGCACATCAACTGCGCTATCTGGTCAGCGGAGGTGTTTGAGGAGAATGACGGCTCCCTCAGAAACGTGCACGCTGCGGTTGCTCGAGGGCGACAGATGGTGAGTGTCAATGGTATACCGTCCTCACAGGTCTGCTGGGTGGTGGTCTATTGTGGTGGTCTGTATCAATTGCCTTTATATCTATTTATCTAGATATATAGATAATATATATATATATCTAGATAGTGTGTTGGTGGATATTGCAAGAGGTTAGTGATGTTGCTCGGGGCGGAGTTGTGGATGGCCTTTATATTTTTATTAGAGTGGTTGTAAGGTGGAGGAGTCTAGCAGGATTATTTATGATAGACTGAAGGGGTATACTCGGAGTAGAGGCCAACGAGGTGGGAGATGCAGTAGTCAAGGGAATGAATTAGTATTTTGGTTGTGTCAATCGATAAGAAGGGGCATATTTTAGAATTGTTACCAATGTGAAGGCGGCAAGATTTGGAAGTGGAGCCAAAGGGCCCCAGAGTCCTAGATCCTGTCTGTGCAGGCAGTAAGGCCACTTGCTGACTTGGCAGAATCCACAGGCAGCTTAACTCTAGACGCAGGAGTTGAACCCGTGGATTTATTTCAGACGAGTGCAGCACAGAGGATGTTTTTTTCACACTTTTGTTGTAGTTTTAGCAGTAAAAAGATGATCACTTTCCTGCACTCTGTCTCTGTGGTGGAAAGTGAAATGAACTGAACAGCAGCATGAGGCAGGGATTGTCTACCTAAAGGCTGTACTAACTAGAGACAAAACAGAGGGTGGGAGCTGAGGAACATAGCAAATACAATAAAACAAGACGAAAGGGCTACTGCTGCAACTCATTTGGCAGTTTGTCTTGACTCTTAGCTTTATGGAAGGCTGGCCTGAGAGACCTATGATGGGAGATTATTATTGTCATTATACAGGATTTATATAGCGTGGCGCTTTACAATATAAGGTAGACATTACAATTCAAGACAAGATGTAAGGAGGGCCCCGCCCCTGAGGGCTTACAATCTAAAAGATGATGACTCCGCACTGATCTAACACCTTCATTTGTGTTTCCTGACAGCGTTGCGAGTTCTGTCTGAAGTCCGGAGCCACCGTGGGCTGCTGCTTGTCCACCTGCCAGAGTAACTTCCATTTCATGTGCGCTCGGGCCCGCAATTGTACCTTCCAGGATGACAAGAAGGTCTTCTGCCAGAAACACGGCAAACTCTTGGACGGGACGGTGAGGATCTTATGCTGGTTTTATACACTCAACGGGGTGATGAGTCTGTCGGGGCTGATAGTTTCCATATTACGGGTCTGGTTCTGCGTAACACTAAATTTAGCAGAAATGTGTCTTATTTCACAAGTTCACTGGGTAACCACAACGAGGCTGTGAAAGTTGGGGGTTGGGCGGCGGTAAGGGAGGTAGATCCTGTACTTGGTGATGGTTTAGGAGGGTCATAGTGGATTATAGTTCAAGAGGGTTGTAGTGCATGCAGATATAAGACACAAATGAATGCATCTAATGTTGGGACTAGACCCACCACTGGTCACCACAAAGTGCACTTTGTCTTTATCTTAAAAGTTTTTTCTTATAGCAGATCTGCAGCTAGCAAAAAATATCAATCACCCTGCGTCCCCCCCCTTCCAGGACAATGGGTAATGGGAAATATCCACAAAGGGACACAAACAGCAGAAAATAAAATAACAGGGATTTGAACCCCTTCCCAGCTCTGTCCTAAGAAAAGTTTTGGCTATATTTGCACTTTAAAGTGACATTAAACCCTCAGATTTTTTAACATAAAACAATACTGTAATGTGCGCCTTACTGTAATCCATGTTAGTTTCCCTTCTCTTTGCTGCTCTTCCTTTTTAAATCCGTATCTTCTCATGCTGGGGGAGAACTTCCCTTTTGCAGCACTTCCTGTAGTGCTGGCTCAGGTTGTGAACCTTCACACAGACACGTTGTATCCATTCCAGAGACAAGGCAGTCTGCTGCAAAACAAAAGTTCTGCCCCAGCATGAGAACAGATACAGATTTAAAAGGAAGAGCAGCAAAGAGAAGGGAAACAACCATGGATTACAGTAAGGTTTAATGTCACTTTAAGCCCTCATTCCCACGAGAAAAAGCCGGCACGTACAGCTACGGCCGTATCGGGCAGCTCCCGGGAAGGACAGGTGCTGCGTGTGATTAGTACGCAGCCCCTGTCCTTCTCTATGGCACTACGCGGCCGTACTCACCCCAAGTGCAGGTCCGTGCGGGTGCTGGTGTCCTGGCTCGGACGCAGACAGGATCCATCCCGTGTGCGTACGAGTACGCTCACCCGCACGGACCTGCAGGGCTAGTAAGCGTTGGGTGGCGTACGGCCGCGTAGTCCCATAGAGAAGGACCGGGGTTGCATACTAATCACACGCAGCACCTGTCCTTCCCGGGAGCTGCCCGATAAGGCCGTGCATGGAGCTGTACGCGCCGGCCGTCTCTAGTGTGAATGAGGCCTAAATGTTATGAGGACTCTTCTCGCAGACCATTGCAGAATGCAGTTAAAATATCAATATGCAAATTTCCCTGAAATGCCGTTCCGATATCACTGACTCCTGTTCTTTGTGCAGAAGGTGGACACGGACTCTTTTGACGTGCTCCGCAGGGTCTACGTGGACTTCGAGGGCGTCAGCTTCAGACGTAAATTTCTGCAGGGCCTGGAGCCGGAGAATATTAACATGATGATTGGTAAGGAAGCTGATCGGGAGCACGAGGTCGCAGATAGGCGGATGTCGCTAATGAATTATCGGAGGGAGTTCAGGATTGGACGGGTCAGTCCATCCCAAACCGAAGATTCAATCTTGTACTCCCTCTGATAATTGGAGGTACCCCGAATCGGAATTTTCAGGCCGAAACCAACTTTTTTAAATGTATTTATTTTTTATTATTCTTTCTCAGCCTTTTAAAATTATTTATTTTCATTTTTTGACTTTACTGTTAGGGTCTTCAATGAAATATCAGCGGTCTAAACAGACCCCCTGATATATTTCCCTTTTGAAATAGAAAAAATCTCCCTTTCTGCAGCCCCTGTTATAAATGAACCGTAAGCCTCAATACGTAGCGCTCATATCCATTCATTGCGGATATGGTATTAATTACTATGTCCACAATCATGAACAGGAAGTGATGTAGAGCACTACCTGTTCATTCATAACTGAGGACACGGTAAGCTTACTACGTCCTCAATTATTTACAAACTCCCCACCATCAGCTGATCCTGGAGTGCTTGTAACTGCTCTCCATCCCAACTCGCTGTCACAGGAGGCAGAGCGGGTGGTGCGGGGAGCTCGATCTCTTGTGACACGGCTGACTCCTCCCCACTCCACCCTAATG
>NW_017308079.1:32701-37983 GCF_000935625.1 Nanorana parkeri | reverse complement strand
ACACCGCTCTCATCGCTCTCCTGCCCGGCCCCCTGAAAGTTTCTCTCCTCCCCACTTGGACCCTGCTCTGTATCAGAGGGGACACCGAGCAGGGAGGAGAGGAACTAGAGATGCACCATATTTTTGGCAAGAAAATTGTATTTTCAGCCTTAATGTTACGATGCATCCCTACTGATGGATATATTTCATAGGTCAGCTGTGATAAACTGGAAATCGTTATTCTGTACTGCGTGTCATGTCTGCACCTGCATTTGTTGGGTATATCATACAAAGTATACACTGAGTGTGTATATAATAATCCGGCCACTCAGTGTATATCCGAGCCAATCAAATGATTTTGCTTTTTTTTTTTTTATCTTAGGTGCTATGAAGATAGACTGTCTGGGTATGCTGACAGATCTCTCCGTATCTGAAGGGAAGATATACCCCGTTGGGTATCAGTAAGTATCTGAAGAGTAAACCTCTGAAAAATGGCCTGGCCAGGTAGGGGATCTAAACACCTGGTCTTCAAGCGGTTAAGCAGAATAATGGTCATGCCACACTGCCACACATAGGTTTTAAAACCAAACTCCAGCTCTTCAGTCTGGCACAGTTGTACCGGCTCCTCTCCTGGCCTGAAATGGCTTCCTCTGTTGTCACTGCACACTGGGAGCTCCTCACGATGTGCATTAGAAGCTGCATCAAGTCAGATAGAGCTCCGCCTCATTTCCTGGCTGGAGGACATCCAGCATCACAATGCCCATTCCTTCCCAGCCTTAGTGTCCCTGGCTTGCCCCTTTTTTTTTTTTATTCATTGGCTTTCAGTACTTCCAATCATTGAGGCTCATTATCACAGGTGGGCGTTACCTAGGGTGGTCAGCATGCACATACGACCTGCCTAGGGACACCCACTCCTACAGACTGACCCCCACCCATCAAGGCATTTTGATATTTGCATAACTCCTCCCAAGAGCCCGCCCACTGCTTGCATCAGGGCCGAGGGCTCTTGAGAGGAGTACTGAGCCAGGAAGCTAAGTACAGCACCCTGCCGGCCCCTCCCACCAGCCTCCATTGAAGAAAGAAGCACAGGGACCCAGTGACGATATCACTGGGTCCAAAATACGGTATTTAATGAAAACTGAAAGGTTTTATTTAAATAAAAGAGGGGGGGGGGGGGGAACCAGAGAAGGCAAAATATAATCAGATTCAACTTCAGCTTTAATGGTTATGCCATACTGCCACTAGGTGTCACCTGTGTGCCACAATAGGCTTTAAACAAGGTCTTTATCGAACAGTCTGTCTCCAGATATCTCTGGCCGCAGTTACTGTCAGAGCAGTGCTATTTTGATGCGTTCCGGGCCATTTTTGGTTAAAAGTTGGAGTTTAAAATGGGCTTCCAGGGCGTTTGCATGCGTTTTCTTATGCATTTGCATGCGTTCCAGAGCAGGTAAAATAGGGCATGCTGCAGTTTTTTTTACATGCTCTGGAACCGAACGCTGCGGTGTGTGAACTAGAGCCCAAAATACCATTGGAATACATTGGACGCAGTTTTGATCCGTTCTGTAACTGCTCTGCTCCTGGAACGCGCTTGGTGTGAACAAGGCCTAAGACTGCAACACTGTGCTTCAAGAGAGCTCGGCAGATGAAAACGGCGGCAAAGTGATATTTGGGGAGGAGGCGGAAGTGTCGTCAGCACTGTAGAGGAAGTTTAAAACATGTTTTTATATGTTTCAGACATAAATCGGTAATGTCAATTCTGACAACATACAGTACATGTCAAGGAAACAAAAGCCGCAATAGGCATTTTTTTGTCTTCTCTGCCGTGACAGGGGGAGGGGCTGGATTCCCCTCTCCCATCCGCCAGCGCTGACTGGAGGAACGGATGGGGGAGGGGTCGGGTACAGCTGGCTTTGCCTCTAGATAGGCAGAGCCAGCTGTCAGTCACGCAGCTGGGCGGATCACGGCACAATTGTCGGGATCTGCTTTAGCTTCGGCGTCTCAGTATACAGGGAGCTACAGCTCGCGGTATACTGAGCCTAGGGTGACGGGAGGACGCTAGTTTGTGTCCTCCCGTTACCCTAAGGAGAACTATGGGGAAAAACACTGACCCCATAGTTCTCCTTTAAATACGAGCCTATTTGTGCTACAAGGGGGGCGCAGCTGATGTTCTCATTTGCACGTCGGTGGAAAGCAGTTTGTCATCAGAAATTCTCTGCGGAGGTTCCGCTCTCACAGCACTGGGAATGTCTTTTTCAGGTGTTCACGTTTATACTGGAGCACCCTGGACGCCCGTCGCCGCTGCTGGTACAAATGCAGGGTCGTCGAGCATCGCCCAAAAGAGGGCGACATTTCATCTGACGGAGAGGACTCTCAATGCGTCAACAGGACAATTGCCCACAGCAGTCCTGGACTTGTCCCAGGTAAGGTGACCTAACATTTGCGGATGGGAGAATCCTAGATCTACGAGGCACGGGAGGTGGAACGGGACAGTTACCTTATTTAAACCTTCGGCTGTCTAACGGTTGGATTAAACCTATTATTCCTCTTCCATTATTTACATCAAGAGCTGTCAGATGAGCCGTCTGGTATCCTGCAGAGTCGCTCCCTCGTGTTATGCATTCTGCTGGGCCAGCACGGGATCAGCTCCTGTTAGGGGAAGTGGTTCCCCCCCCACCTTGCTCATTCTGTCACCAATGGCACAATCTCTCATGTGATGTGATCTCTCGCGTGATGTGATCTCTCGCGTGATGTGATCCCTCGCGTGATGTGATCCCTCGCGTGATGTGATCCCTCGCGTGATGTGATCTCTCTTGTGATAGTCATGTATTGTTGTTTTTTTTTCTTTGAATTTGTAGTCTAAGTTTGTCTTTTCTTACCCCAGAAAGCACAGAAGCCGTTCCTGCCTCCACCCCTCCACCTCCAGAAGCCCCTTCACTTTCCCATCGGCCGCCTCCTGAGCCCATCACTACTGCTACTGCCCCCCGCTCTTTCTCAGGTGCTAGGATGAAAATGCCAAACTTTTCTCCTTCCCGAAAACCTCTTGGTGGATTTTCTCGCCCGCTTCCTTCTCCAGGTGAGCTTGGCTTTGTTTTGGTTAGCCACATATAAGGCATGCTGGGAGTTGTGACTCCTTAAAGGAGAACTATGGGGGTCAGGGCTTTTCCCCATAGTTCCCCATAGTTCTCCTTAGGGTAACGGGAGGACACAAACTAGCGTCCTCCCGTCACCCTAAGCTCAGTATACCGCGAGCTGTAGCTCGCGGTATACTGAGACGGTCACAGCCGGAATGAATCCCGACAATTCTGTCTGTATCCGCCCAGCTGCGTGTGTGACTGCTGGCTCTGCCTATCTAGAGGCAGAGCCAGCTGTACCCGCCCCCTCCCCCGTCCGTTCCGCCAGTCAGCGCTGGAGGATCGGACAGGGGAGGGGGGAATCCCTGCAGGGAGCCGTGAGTGACAGTCACCGATTTCTGCAGGGACAGGATCGAGAAGCGAGCGAGCGACTGTATGCGTTCACTTCCCGATCTATTGAGCCGACCTGTGACAGTTTCACACGTCGGCTCTAACTATGAGGCTGAGTGATTTTCACTCGCCTCATAGTTCTCCTTTTTAAAGCAGCTAGTGAACAAGTGTGACCTCTGAGTGTTCTTTCTTTTTTGTTTGTTTTCTGATTGTGCTAATTTTTGTTCCTTTTTCAGGAAGTCCATCGTCCCCTTCTCGGTCTCATCACATCCTGACTGTAAGCGATCCCGAAGTTACACCTCTCAGGAGAACCCGGAGACCGCCGGGGCCACCACCGCCTCGAGTCACCCGTCAGTCTTCAACTCGGGTTTCCCGGGATTCTGCAAGCCCTCCACCTTCCCCAACTTCTTCACCTCTCGCGCGGCATTCTTCTTCTGAGGCGCCGTCACAGCTCCTGACCGACATAGAGCTGATGTCCTCCTTAGACACTGAACTGGTCACAGGCCCTTTGCCGTGCGGTGCTCAACTTTTGGTGGGTATGGAGGCACCAGCCGCCGAGTCGGATGGAGCAAGCAGTTCGGAGGAGGAGCCCGGAGGGGAGTATTATGGGTTGACACGGACGGTGGTATCTAATGAACCTTTCAGTCCCCTGATGTCCACCACTCCGCCCGGTCGAATCGAACAGCTGGATGGGATCCACGACAGCACTGATAGCGAGGACCCGCCACAGAGCCACAACGGCCCCATGACCACCGGAAAAACGCCGACCCACCTGCCTTCTGAAATTGTTGACTTTGTCTTAAAAAGTGGCGAGGTCACAGAGACGGACCACACCACCCAGCAGGTGCGGGTGCCGTCTCCTATAGCCACCACCTCTCCCATCACGCAGAATGGGAACTCCGTTGTCGCACTTTCCAATGGCACAGATTGTGTAAGCTACCAGTCCTCTCAAGGACCTCCTCCACTCAGGGACCCACCTCAAGTGCAAAGGGTGTGTCGCCCCCTCGTTCCCATAACCCCCAATGGACCTTCCTGCCCTTCTGATCCAGCATCTGTGACAGCCAGCAAACTTGCCTCAAAGTTTATATTGGTGAACAAGACGACGGGTCAGATCATTGCTGTTCAAGATGACAGTATAGACTTTAGAGGGCAACTTAGGACGCTGCAGGAAGGGGCAAATTCTGACCCTCATTCTCTCACCAAGCCCACCATATTAAGGCCTAATTGCAAGGTCGCCCCAAGACCCATCAACAAAACTCGGATCGCTTGTCTTCCTCCAACTACTTCCTCTGTTTTGTCTTCTGCTTCCCCTGCTCCTACTCCGAGCATAGGCACTGTTTTCCTTCAGGCAACTCCCTCCGGTAGCCCATCGATTACACTACGTGTGCTGCCGATGCTCAACGTGGTGCAAGGTACTGGGCAGCTGACTTTGGGGGCTCCGACGGTAATGGCCCCCACTATCGCTGGTCTCCCACAACCCTGTCTTCTGCAGGGCCTGCCTGTCAACACGGGGCTCCTGAGCGTTGCTCCCACTGCAGTCCAGACCCAGGTGCCTCCACAAATGCAAGCTCCCCTGATGCATCACAGCCCCCCCAAGAACCACAAAATCCAGCCAGCCACTAAGAGGCCCTGTCCTGTAGTCAACAACCTCTCTCCCAAAAAGAAACACAAGTTGGACATGTCGGATAAACTGGAACACTTGGACCCGCACCTGATCACACAGTCAGTAGCAATAAACCTCAACTGCGCTTCTGAGACGGTGACCACCACCAGGTATGGGCAAAAGTAGGGCAAGTTATCCATTAGTGTCTGAGAGGCCCTACAGGGCATCACTCCTCCCCC
>NW_017308079.1:24895-32674 GCF_000935625.1 Nanorana parkeri | reverse complement strand
CTTTTCTCTCTCTCTCTCTCTCTCCCCCCTCTCTTTTCTCTCTCTCTCTCTCTCCCCCCTCTCTTTTCTCTCTCTCTTTTCCCCCTCCCTCCATACTCTCCACTGAGTTATTTCTGCATTTTCCCTTTTTTAAAGGCTATAATATTTCTTTTTGAGACAAATCTTTTCACCTTTTGGATTTTAGTGTCTCGATTTTCCCCTCTGCATTAGGTCAAAACGGAATCGGATGAAAACTTTAATACCCAAAGAGTTTGTGAACCTCAACTCCCTGGATGCAAATGTGCCAACTTTGGATAGCGAGTGAGTAGACCTCGACATATGACGGTTGGAATCTGCATCTTATAGTGTGTGTTAACATGTCACTTGTTTGCTCCCTTTTTGGGCTGTTAAATATAATACTGAAAGTGTTTTTAAATTCAAGAAAATACCTGTTATTATTATTGGTCTTTTTTGTACAGTAAAAAGTTTTTCCATAAGCTCTCTTATAGCGAAAGTAGCTTATACCTATATCGAGAGGCCCCGCACCCTCAAAGCTAGAAGTGACCGAATGGAAGGGTGAGCCCCTGGAGGTGGACGAGGGCAGGGGCAAAGATGAATGTTAATAACACAACTGGTTTTCCCCTTTCTCCCCCTCGGTGATAGCTTTGATGGCCTATGGAAGGGTTTGGGGGATGCGGGGAAATAATGTTGTTGTTGATTTGAGAAATATTGAATTTTTTGTTTTTTGGATACATATGTTAAAAACTGCTATTGAAACACGCTATATCTTATGGAAAACCAATAAAAACTTTGAAAACAGAAACCCAGCACTGCTCTGTGCCCTGCAGTGTATGTGTCTTATCTGTGTTATCGGGAAGCGTGTTAGGACTACAGTATACCTCCCTCTCATTGTGACCGATGGCTTTTAAAAGCTGCTTGTGTCCCTTTCTAGGCCTTCCCTGCTGTAGTAATTCTCATTGCATTAAAGGAGAACAATGGGGTTAAGTCTTTTCCCCATAGTTTTCCTTAGGGTAACGGGAGGACACAAACTAGCGTCCTCCCGTCACCCTAGGCTCAGTATATAGTTAGCTGTAGCTCGCGGTATACTGAGACGCCGCAGCTGAAGCGGATCCCGACAATTGTGCCGGGATTCGCCCAGCTGCGTGACAGACTGCTGGCTTTGCCTATCTAGAGGCAGAGCCAGCTGTATCCGCCCCCCTCCCTCAGCGCTAGCGGATCGGAGCGGGGGGAATCCAGCCCCTCCCCTGTCATGGCAGAGAGCAGTGACAGGATCGAGAGGTGAGCGAACGCCGGTATGTGTTCTCTCACCTCCCGATCTACTGAGCCGACCTGTGACAGTCTCAGAACTATGAGGTGAGTGAAAAGCACGCCCCTCATAGTTCTCATTTTTAAGCATTTTGGGTGTCGGGTCCACAATTACTATGAACACATTTCTTTGCCTTTCAGGATCCATTTAGATCTGACAGTGGATGTGAAAACAGAGGACCCTCCCTTCGAGTCACCCGTAGAATCCCCGGGCTCGGAGCCCCCTGCTGGTACAGATAAGAACTTGCCCTCCTGCGCTACATCATGCAAGCTTCGGTGATTTTGGCATCATGACGTGTCTTGTTACTTTTATTCCACGCAGGTTTCTCTCCCAACTTTGAAGACTTTGAGGAACGTTTTCTGGCGGAGAAGGAGAACACGTTGTCCAAGAAAGGCAGGCCGCACCTGCGCTTCGAAATAATCAGCGAGGACGGCTTCTACACGCATTCTTATAGTGCTGAAGGTAAGTCCCCCTCCATGCCATACAGTGCATGCCGGTTTCTTTATGTCATGGCCTAGCCTGATATTCCTCACCGACACCCCAGTCCTTTCCTATGGTGTGATATGAGTTTGTTCCCACCGTACAGGTGCATGGAAGGCCGTAGTGGAGAAGGTACAAGAGGCTCGAAGTGCGGCAAGACTTAGACAACTCTCCTTCTCTGGTAAGATCGGTTTTGTTTCCTGAAAGCCGTCCTTGTAGCTCTGCTTTGTCCCCAGGCACTTAAACAGCTTTAAAGCTGCAGCAGGTCAAATGGGTCCCATTTAATTTCCTCGCTGGAAGACGCCCAGCATCACTAGGACGGGTTTCTTTTTATTTTTTATTTAAAGCCCGAGGAGCGTGCTTAAGATACACCCAAAAAGTGAACACAAAAAAAAACGTGCACAAAAAGGGTGCTGTCTATAGGGTCCCTCTCCCGAAGAGACAGGACCCATCCCTGATCCCCTGGGGCGCAAGGTTCCTGCCGGGGTCAAGGCACTCGTGTCCACCTGGCCGGCAGACCCATTCCTCGTGGTCAGCCGAAACTGTCTACCGAGTACTAGGTTGGGAGACCCTAAATTCAGGGGAGGAAGGAACCTGAGGGCCACACATCCTTAGACATCAGTGTAGGCCCGAAGACCCGCTCCCCCTCCATCCTGTGGAGTGAAAAAACACATAAAAAAGTGTCAAGGTGCAGAAACAGTGAGAAGGTAAAGGTGCCGAAATAATTTAGAATGCCAAAGTGGAGACAATGTCTAGGCCCGGTAATAAAAATTACCCCTGGTCTCAGCCAAAAGGCCTAGCCCAAGAGGTGTTTTGCCAAAGTGCACCCCTGTGTCACCACTCCAGGGGGCGTTAACACCACGGGCTTTGTGCCTTCCCAGCCCATAGCCAGACCAGTGCAGCCCCGTCCAAACCAGGAGGTGCTGGGCCCTGCCAGAACTCAGCGCCGAGGAGTACTCCCGACCTCCACTCTATACGTCAGTAGACGCCCATTCGGTTTTCTCCCCATTGCCAGAGCCTTTTAGGAACCCCCGCCACCAGGCAGGGTACTCTGAATCTAGCCAAAAGGCCGGTACAGCGGCTCCTCCCCCCCTTCCCCGCCACTGATAAGAACCCTGGTGACCCCAGACACCCCCAGACACCACATCACGACCCTTCAGCATGGCTAATAGAGAGCTGAGACCTTACATAGTATTTGAGGTTGAATAAAGACAAATCCAACCTATGATGTGTGCGTATGTATGTATACAGACACAGACACTCCTTCTGGGGAGGGGGGGGGCTGATGTTGCCCTGAACAGGATCCTAAAGGATGCCCAGCACATTCCTCTCCAGCTTTGACGGTCCCTGTTCCACACTTTTCATTGATTGGATTTCAGTCTTGTCAATCATGGAGGCTCAGCATGATGTGGGTTTCAACTAGGGTGGACTGCATGCAAATACAGCCTACCTAGGAATGCCTACGTCTCCAGACTGAGGAGATTTCTATCCTCCATCACGCCATGTCTGTCTGCAGATAAAGCCAATCACAAGTATGTGAGAGAGACAGGGGTGTTCAGAAAAAGCTACAGCAGAGTGGTGTGTTCCTTTAAGGGATTTGCTTGGTACAATTCCATGTGTTTAACACTTAGTATTTATTCCTACAGCCGGTCTGAGCGGAGCGCGGATGTTGGGGGTTCAGCACGACGCAGTGCTTTTCCTCCTGGAACAGCTCCTCGGTGCCGAGCGCTGCCGCGGGTACAACTTCCATTTCCACCCCCAGGAGGTCGATGAGGAGGTGTTATTAGTCAACCCAACAGGTTGCGCTCGCAGCGAGTATTATGTCAGGTATGTGTAGCATTCTGTGGTGTCGAGCGGTGTTTACCTTGTGGTTTGGTCGTTGCATTTTTGTGACCCGGCTACGTGTCTCTTTTTGTAGGAAGTGCACATTTGACATGTTCAATTTCCTGGCCTCTCGGCACCGCACGCTGCCAGAGATGTGCGCCTACGAGGAGGAGGAAGAGGAAGTGCAGCTGAAGTCCACCCGGTAATATGTCTTATAATTCCGTGCGCATGCTTAGATGTGTAAGTAGGTGTGGACAGGTATTGAAGAGGGACCTGTACTGTGGAAGCTTTGCCCAATATAGCAAGCAGAGGGCAAAGGACTAGTCACCGATATGGCCTCCCTGTTGGTGATCATATTACCTCATACGGATTAGTATGCCTTGTTCTGCACCACATCTGTGTGAAGGTGGCCATATTGGAAGAGGCGGGGCTTTGCTTTCCCCATGTTAGAGCTGTCCCCTGATTGCAGAATAACCAGGAAGCACAGATGAAGCAGGAAGATTCTTGCACTGCATGTCCTCGGGTACAGCTTCCTCTCCAGTAAGGAGAACAGAAGTGAGACTAGCAGTCATAGGAAGCAGTGCCTTAGATCTGAGGTAGGCAACCTTAGCACTCCGGCTGTTCTAAAACTACAAGTCCCATTAGGCATTGCAAGACTCCTACTGCAGGCGCGACTCCTACTCCGACAGCCGCAGGCGCGACTCCTACTCCGACAGCCGCAGGCGTCGCGCGATTTTAACGGGCAGAGGCATGATGGGATTTTCAGTTTCACCTCAGTTGGAGTGCTGAGGTGGCCTTAGATGATCTCACAATGCAGGTTTACAGCTATGACACTACAGAACGGAATACCTAGGCATAGGAAGTGCACTGCTATGTTTCAGGAGCAATTCAAAGCAAAAGGTAGTTTTTTATTTAAGGTTAGTGCTTAGGAACGGGTAACATCTCTGGATAGTCCATATAGGAATGCAAATTTTTGAGTATAGGTCTATATTAAAATGGATCACTGCATTATTTTCAGACGAGCGACCAGCTTGGACCTTCCCATGGCAATGAGATTCCGCCACTTGAAGAAGACCTCCAAAGAGGCTGTTGGTGTGTACAGGTATGTGACCTGCTGAGTGGTTGGTCGGCTTCTGTTTTCTGTGAGCCGGCCGTCACTACCTCTTTGTGTCCTTCCTGCAGGTCATCTATCCATGGCAGGGGCCTATTCTGCAAGAGGAACATAGACGTTGGCGAGATGGTCATCGAGTACTCGGGCATCGTTATTAGAGCTGTGCTGACTGACAAGAGGGAGAAATTCTATGACAGCAAGGTAATGGTGACACCTCTTACCAGAAGCCGTTGTACTGTTGTCAACATGCAGCCCTATCCTCAGCGGTATACAGAGCAGAAAGGGCATTTCACTCTAGGACGGGTACCTCTTCCCGAAGAACTCAGTTGACATCAACTGTTAGACATTGCCATGGTGCTGGTGACCCCGGACACCACATCACGACCCTTCTCAATGGCTAATAGAGAGCTGAGAGCTTACAGGAGCTCCTGGGAATAGAAGGGGGGGGGGGGGCGATGTCACCCTGAACAGGATCCTAAAGGATGTCTAGAATTTAGCAGCAATTGCACATGTGCCACATGCCAGGCGGACATAGAAAGATCGGCCAGAGAACGCAATAGAGTATTTTCTCACTGCCTTTGGAGCTTTGACATATAGGAAAGTGTAATCGGTGAAGTGTAGTTCCTCTTTAAAATGGAGATGATGCCATAAAGTGATACAAGTATGTGAAGAGTGTTCACGTGCGTGTATTTCTATTGTACACGTAGTCGTGTGACTGACATTAGACTTGGTTGCATTGGCTGAAAATGGATTTTAAAACTTGGGGGAGGAATACAAAACAATAATGAGGCTGAACTCCAGGCAAATATAGGAGATATAAATGAATGCGGCTCTATAATCCTTCGTGTATCAGAAGTGTGAGCAGTGCAGGTACTTGGGTTTAAAAGAGAACTATGGGCTAACCTTTTTATCCTATAGTTCTCTTTGGGGTCATAGGAGGACGTATGCTAACCTCCTCCCGTGACCCAAAGCTCAGTATATAGCGGGCTATTGCTAGCTATATACTGAGAACACCGCAGCCGTCGTGCTTATAGGCAGAGCCCGCTGTCAATCTAGAGCCAGCTGTGCCCGCCCCCTCCCCAGTCCGTTCCTTCAGTCAGCGCTGGAGGAGGGGGGGAATCCCTGCGGGGAGCTGTGAGTGACAGTCAGCACTCTCTGCGGGGAGACGATCAGGAAGTGAGCGAGTGACCGTATGTGTGCGTTTGCTCACTTTCAGCTCTATAGAGCCGACCTGTGACAGCTTCGTTCTAACTATGAGTGTCAATCACTCACCTCATAGTTCTCCTTTTAACCTTCCTGGCGGTATTCCCGCGTCTGGCTCGGAGTTAATTTTCAGTACCAAAAGCGGTGACCCCCGAGCCACACTCGAAATCACAATGTTCGTCACTTACCTTGTCCCTACAAGCCCCGCTGTATCCTCCGGCCAATGCCGGCATCCGTCTTTCGGGTTCCTTCCCTTTGCCCGCGTCGCAGGGGGACGGAACCGGCAGGAAATGTAAAAGAGAAAAAATACTGAGATAATCAGACCGCCAGGGAGGTTAACATGTTGTCGGCCTCTTGTAATCCCCTATGCAGTAGAGCTCAGACTGGGGGAGGAGCAGCAAAAGGAGCCAGTCAGTGGTGCTAACCAGGAGTACCTGAGAGAGCAGAGTGACAGAGGAGTTCATCAGTCTGCTGCTTCTCCTTTCACGGTCCAGTCACAGTCTGGGGGGAGGGACAATATTGCTGAATTGCAGCTTTCCCGTCTTACAAGGCAAGGTTGTCATGTGTGGCAGAGCTGTGTAAGCCTCAGGAATGGATAGACAATCGAATGCCTCGGCTCCCCTCTGTGTATTTTAGCCGTTTGCTCGGAGTTCAGCTTTAAAGGGAACTTGCTTGAAGTCTTAAAGGTAAAACACAATTTTCGGATTTGCTCATCTCCAGACCTGCCACTCACCCTGATATCTCTGTTCCCCATTCCAGGGAATCGGATGTTACATGTTCCGCATCGACGACTTCGACGTGGTCGACGCCACCATGCACGGCAACGCGGCCCGTTTCATCAACCACTCCTGCGAGCCCAACTGCTACTCCCGGGTCATCCACGTGGAAGGCCAGAAGCATATAGTCATCTTCGCCCTCCGCAGCATTTACCGCGGCGAGGAACTGACCTACGACTACAAGTTCCCCATCGAGGACCCCAGCAACAAGCTGTCCTGTAACTGTGGTGCCAAAAAGTGCCGTCGTTTCCTGAACTGAGCGCGGCACGCCTAAAAAAAAAAGAAAAAAACATTATAAAAAAACATTAAAACAAAAAAAAAAATGGCCGCAAGTGCCGGTCTGGAGGTGCTGGCACTTCCACGGCGGACGCAAGATTTCGGGCAATGGCGCAGAGAGGGGTCAGCATTACAAGAAGTCGCACTTTACCCTCTGTCCTGGCTTGTCCGTCATTAATAGTACAGGGCAGACCTCTCCTTCCTCTCAGGGTCTTCAAGAATTTGTCTCCTCTCTGGATCCCGCCCTTGCTGCTAACCCGGCAGCGTTCGCCCGTAAGCTTACGTTTTCCCGCAACCGTTGTGGAAAACGAGGGGCGACGCTTAGACTACGCAGCAAGCAAGGGGGCGCCCCCCTTCTCTTCTAACTTATCAGTCTCCTTTTTTCCTGGCATCTTGATTCACTCCTATCTGGAGAGCTTCTCCGACGTTGGGGAGCAAAACGAAAACACTGTTTGGGGGTGACAATCATTTTTAATCCTTTTGCTGCTAACCACCTGCTCCGCCTCCAAGCTTTGACCAGATGGACTCCATCTTTGATTTTTTTTCTTCTTTTTTTTGTATTTTCGTGCGACGCAGCGAGTGGTGAGCGCAATTCGAGTCAGAGAATCGTGATCGTCGCGTCTCGTCGGTGAGACGGCGTCTTGAGGAGAAGAGTTGTAAATAAGTGTACAAAGAATTTGTAAGGACATTGTTTTCTATGCACTTTTTTTTATTTAAGGACTTGCTGGGGAATAATAATGTTTCATTGTTTCACCTTCTGTTTAGAATTTTAAATAAAACAAAACATTTTGCCACGTGCAGGT
>NW_017308079.1:22424-24787 GCF_000935625.1 Nanorana parkeri | reverse complement strand
ACGTCCAGGCCAGGTAAAGGTCCAGGAGCCCAAGCAACCAATAAGAATGAAAAGATTACAGCTTTAGGAAAAACCAAAGACGCACAGGAAGTCGTATACTGTCGGGTTATACTGCTAGAGCTGGGGCAGCCAAACTCCGCCCCTCCAGCTGCGGTGGAAGTGCAAATCCCATGAGGCATTGCACCATTCTCACAGCCACAGAAACGACTCTCGGGGAGAGAGATGCATCATGGGATTTGTAGTGGGGATTGGACAATGGCAAAAAAAACCAATCTGTAGGCCGGCTTAAAGGAGAACTATGAGGGGGAGGGGGGGTGCTTTTCACTCACCTCATAGTTCTAGCCGACCTGTGACAATGAGACTGTCACAGGTCGGCTCAGTAGATCGGGAGGTGAGCGAACACATACCAGGTTCGCTCACCTCTCGATCCTGTCACGGCTCTCTGCCGTGACAGGGGGAGGGGCTGGATTCCCCCCTCCCCGCTCCGATCCTCCAGCGCTGACTGGCGGAACGGATGGGGGGGGGGGGGGTACAGCTGGCTCTGCCTCTAGATAGGCAGAGCCAGCTGTCACTCACGCAGCTGGGCGGATCTCGACGTCCATGTCGGGATCCGCTCCGGCGTCTCAGTATACCGCGAGCTGTAGCTCCCTATATACTGAGCTTAGGGTGACGGGAGGACGCTAGTTTGTGTCCTCCCGTTACCCTAAAAAGAACTATGGGGAAAAGCCTTAACCCCATAGTTCTCCTTTTAAGATAACCCCTCCTTTACCCAGCATGCCTCAGTGTGTCCCAGGAGGATGGACGTCATCTTTTTTTCCTCTCAGACCTGTTGGGAAAAGTCTATTAGTGTTTCTTGGATTGTTCACACCTGAACGTTTTGTAGCGCGTTCTACGCTCGACGAACGCTCTACAAAAGGCTCAAAAATATAAATCCCATTGTATTCAATGGTCTCGTTCCCACCTTGGCGTATTTCCGCCCGTCACTAACGCGCTACAAAACGGCCCACGCCTGAAAAGGTACAGGTACTACTTTGGGCCGTTTTGTTGCGCGTTTCCATTGGGACACAGCCAAGTAGCCTTCGGAAACGCGCGACTTTTTTTACCGCGAATCGCGGTTAAAAAAACGCGCGACAGATGCGCATATGCAATACGCCTAGGTGTGAACGAGACCTTAATGAAGACCACTTCGCTGTCCGTCTGGTGAGGGGGAATCGCTTGGCCGCGCCGGTGAATATCTGAACCTGCTTGCGTGAAGTTAGGAGGCGGCCGCGGTGTCGCAGCTCGGATCTCACACGCCACGCAAGCCGCTTATTATAGCTTCTCCTAATCAGGTTTAAGAAAATGAGGATTTGACACGAAGATCTGGGACAGACGGAGAGAGAGGAGCCGCTGAGGACACACCCAGGTAATGTGGCCCCCATGCTTCCCCGCCCCCCCCCCGGGACAAGACGCACAGCTCAGTAACGCATGCACAGGCCAGAGCGGGGTACACAGGTCTCGCAATGAATAATAGACACAAGTGGGATTCTTCTAGAGACACCTCGAATCTTCTCCTATGTGACCATCGTGAGGGAAAATCCGAGCACGTTGTTAGAATGATTCATTTTTTTCTGGGGGGGGGTTTTCCGCAACATTAAAATCTTTATAGAAATGACAAAAAATACAGAACGCTGGGGGACATGAATAAATAATATATAAAGATATAAATATTATGTATAAAGTCTCTCTTGTTACATTGTAGAATCTAACAGACTGAACGGCCGTGTTCCATTCAGGACTCGTAACATTGGATCCGGTCATTTCACATTTATATTTAAGGACTCGGCGAGTTGCTTTACACGTTTCCATAAGGAGAGAGAGAAACTATATCGGGCCTGGTTCACACCTGAGCGTTCCGAGAGCACGCAGCAATTCGCTCGTTTCCGTGTACTTGTGCTGCCATTCATTTCTAATGGCACCCCAATCGCGCATTTATGCGCCGCATTTCCGCATGTCTACAAATGCAGGTCGCTCATTGCACAAAAAGATGCAGGAGCCTTTTTTGACACATGGATATGGCTCCATTGAAATCTATGGGGTCGCGCAGTGTTGCTCAATGGGAACCGAACCCGGCCTAAAAAGTTACCCGATTTCAGGATTTCCTTCTTCTCTCTCTACATATTTATTTCAAGTTTGTGATTTTCTGGAAGATTTGTGTTGTATTTGTGGCGTTGATTGTATGCGTTCCTTTTATTTTGTTTCTTAGTCTCGCTTCATCACTTTTCTTCATTTCCTTTAAATTCTATTTATTTTTTTATTTGTGACTTTAACATTTTCTCTCCTCCCTCCCCCCTCTCACCCTCCCCCCTCTCACTCACCCTCCC
>NW_017308079.1:20285-22300 GCF_000935625.1 Nanorana parkeri | reverse complement strand
TCATTCAACAAATACACATCACCCAGCAAAGTATTTATTTACATTTTTGCCCAAGCACTTACAATCATCACGTATCTGAACAGCTCCAACTCTCTCAGCTCGGCTTCCCTGAACTTCCTGTCCAGTACAAGAACACAGAGCAGACTACAGCAGCTGTCCATCTACTACATGGAGGAGGGAGGGGGGCAGGAAGCAGGAGAGTGTCTTGCCTTGCTGTGTTTGTGGAGAGACGCAGCTCACTAGCACACACAAGGGCGGCTCTATAGGACACTGTAAGGGAAAGGAGAAAAACAGGATATCAGGGCCGGTGCTCAGGGTGCTGATTCTGACCATAAAATGATAGTAACAATATGTCCATATGCGGGGTGTAGAGGAGGGGTCATATGCTGAACAATATGGCAGTAACTAGATATCATATAGCGCCCACTCTTTACATAGTTGCACATTCACATCAGTCCCCGCCCTCGAGGAGCTTACAATCTAATATGCATACATAGAAGCGCCAATGAATAGCATGTCTTTGGAGTTTGGAGAGCAAACCCACACAGGAACATGCAAACTCCATGCAGATAGTGACCTGGCTGGGATTTGAGCTGAGGACCCCCCAGTGCTGCAATGCAGAGGCGTTGACCACTAGGCCCCTGCGCTGCCCAGCATTACATACCAGGATGTGGTTCTGAAAACAGACAACTAAACCTAGCGTAAGTATCACCAGGACAGGAAGTGAGGGGAAGTCCAACCCCTTGGGCACAGGGCAATAACACCTGACGGGGGTTCTAACCCATCCCCCACTCCATCCAAAATACAATAACACGTTTTGTCTGTGGTTAGGATTCAAAGCAGATCCTCTGGGCAGAAGTAAGAGACGGAATTTAGCGCAGCTCTGTAATCCTGAATGGATCCTTAGATGTATATTTAAAATGCAAGCGAATGTGATCTGTTATCAGCCTCTTGCAGTCCCCGTACAGCAGGGCTGGAGTGCGGGAGGAAGAAGCAGCACAAGGAGCCAATCGGTTCATGTGCTGATAAGAACCACACTGGTAGAGCTGTGACGGTTCTCATTCCTCCGGGTCACGGCATATCTGTAAAAAAATTAATCAAGGCAACCGGACTTGCTTGTATATTCCTTGAAGACGTTTTGCTGGTCATCCGACCGGCTTTCTCAGTTCAGAATTGACTAGTTCAAGATTGGGAAAGCTGGTCAGATGACCAGCAAAACGTCTTCAAGAAAAATACAAGCAAGTCCGGTTGCCTTGCTTTATTTATTTTTACAGATACACACTGATAGAAGAGAGCTGTCCAGTCACAGGCTGGGGGCGGATCCAGGACAGCCTTGTGAGTGGGTTGAATGATGCTCGCCATTAGACACCTAGTGGCAGAAAAGAGTACTGCAGAGGGAATCACCGGACTGCAGGTGAATATTGCTGGTTTTGGCGTTTTATCTTGTGCTGGTCACGCCATTTATACTTTGTTATTTCTGGCTAGAGATCTGCTTTGGGATTTCAAGACTTCCTTAATTTTCTGCCCACAGACCTGATGACGCGGACCGAATACCAGCGTGGCGTTCACGACCCACAGCTTGTCGGCATCAGCATGCCCGGTGTGGCTCCGCAGTCCGAGCGCTCCGAAGCAGATAAAGGTGGAGGCCGTGAAGTGAACGGCAGGTGCTCCGGAGCGGCCCAGCCGATCAAGCCTCGGCAAGTGCTGGCGTACCTTCCACGGCCCCCTACGGACACCAGCCGTTACCGTAGCTTCCCACAGAAGGTAAGCATGGAGACTAGGGATGCGCCGATACCGATACTAGTATTGGTGCCGATACCGAGTATTTGGGTGAGTACTCGTACTGGCCCAAACACTCCGATACCTTCCCTGAAACCGAAACTTCCGGTCAGATGAAGATTTCCTCTGACCGGCAGTGCCGTAGGGGAAACATGGAGCCGGCTTCCCGTGCGATCAGGAAGCTGGGCGGCGAGTAATGACCCGCCTCCCGGCTTCCTAATTGGCCAGCAAGCCAT
>NW_017308079.1:17465-19516 GCF_000935625.1 Nanorana parkeri | reverse complement strand
ATCAGGAAGCCGGGCAACATCATTACCCTCCGCCCAGCTTCCTGATTGCCCGGGAAGCCGGCTCCATGCCCGCGGACGCACCAGTATCGGTGAGTCCCGAAAGCAAAATATCGGTACTTGATACCTAAAAACCGGTATCGGTGCATCCCTTATGGAGACCCATTCATCCTAAACTTGCAAACAAAATGGAGATGGGCAAATTGATGGTCACCTCAGGTCATGTGATGGTAGGTTCTCCTGGTTTAAGTAGAACCAGATTAGAACAATCTCATCCGCCTTTCTGTTTCCACAGCCGGAATGCGTGGTGATTCCAACCTATGCCGCAGAGACTAAACCGGCTCCACATCCAGTGCCGCCACCTACTCACCCCCTTCTTCCACTTCCCGACATCATGCCTCGCAGTGTCTACAAACGTCATATGAGCACCACAGACATCAGCTACCCCTACCCAGCCCGGCCTCGGCAAAGTGTCTGTATCTCCTCTGACCTCCCACGGTACCGCCGCTCTTCCCTAAAAGATCAGGGATTTGTCAATGGACGCTGGTACCCCCGCCATGCCGTAAGCGTTCCCGACATCACTCGTGGACCTCGCTACATCAACATGCCGCCGCGCAGGCTCTTTTCTGCCCCAGCAACAGGGCCTGACAGGACACCAAAACAACGGTGCAAGCTAATAGAAGCCGAGCTTCACCAAGGCAAGGCCGCCACGAGGAAGGAACGTCAAAGATACGTGGCAAAGGACGGCAAGTGTCAAGTCAACTTGGGACGCATCCAGGAGAAGGCGCGCTTCCTGTCGGACATCTTCACCACCATCGTTGATCTCAAATACCGCTGGTTCCTCTTCCTCTTCATGATGTGCTATATCGTGACGTGGCTGATCTTTGCCACCATCTACTACCTAGATGCCTTTTGGCGGCACGATTTGCTCCACTTCGAAAACGACGACTGGAACCCGTGCTTTCAGAACGTCAACAACTTTCTATCGGCTCTGCTTTTCTCCGTGGAGACCCAACGTACCATCGGATACGGATCCCGCATGGTGACGGCCAACTGCCAAGAAGGGGTCTACCTGATCATGGCCCAGTCCATTGTGGGCTCCATGATTGACGCTCTCATGGTGGGCTGCATGTTCGTCAAAATTTCCCGCCCTAAGAAGAGAGCCCAGACGCTGATCTTCAGCCGGAACTGCGTAGTGTGCCCGCGGGATGAGCGCCTAGGCTTGATGTTCCGCATCGGCGACCTGCGAGACAGCCACATGGTGGACGCCAAAATCAGAGCAAAGCTCATTAAGTCGCGCCAGACGTACGAAGGGGAGTTCCTTCCCCTGGAACAGTCAGAAATAAACCTCGGCTATGAGACCGGGGAAGACCGATTATTCCTGGTGGAGCCGCAAGTCATCTGTCACGTGATTGATGCAAACAGCCCTTTTTACGAGATGGGACCACAGGAACTCCTGCGAGAGCAGTTTGAGATCATCGTCATTCTGGAAGGAATTGTAGAAGCCACCGGTGAGTCGGCTGTACGGGGGCGCGCGCGGTGGTGGTTTGGTATGCCATTGTTACAAAATTCATAAAAATGAAGTCAGCCCTCCAGCTGTGGTGGAACTACGAATCCCATGAGGCTTTGCAAGACTCTCACAACCACAGACATGACGCCCGGAGAGAGATGCTTCATGGGATTTGTAGTTTCACCATAGCTGGAGGGGTGGAGTTTGCGAGTTGGGAAAGTACATTTTAAAAGGGAAGGTGCAGTTTTAATGAATGCCACCATAATGATAACAACCTCATCCACCAAATGTGTTCCACGTTAGGTGAATCAGGACCAACATATGAGATTAAACACTGCATGGTAGGGATGCACCGATACTAGTATTGGTGCCGATATTACGGTGAGTACAAGTATGCTCCGATGTCTAGCCCGATACTTGAGCTTCCGGTATCAGGAAGCTGGGCAGCGAGTCATTACATGTTGCCCAGCTTCCTGATTGGCCAGGTAGCCGGCTCCATGCTCCCTCGTCACTTATGACGAGGGAGCATGGAGCCGGCTTCCCG